>NW_017176997.1:85617-100738 GCF_001652005.2 Ceratina calcarata
CTACTATTACCTGCAAGAAAGGTCGTATACAATATTTTCTAACTCCAGTACTTAACGAGTTAAGTATAATCCTAAGAGCCGAAACTATAAGTGAGCCTCCTGTTCTTTCTTACACCGTCACGTGTTTTAGATCGACGTTGTAAGTACATGTCGATCGCGATTTTCCCACGCAAGGTCGTTTAATTAAAAATAAACGGAGACCGACAAACCGAGAGTTTGCACAGCTGGGTAAGGCGACTCGTGGCACGCGAACTTCTGGACAAATGCAGTATACATGACTAGCGCATTAACATTCATCAGTTCCCTAAACAAGCCAACGTCGGATGCAAATTAATTATTAGCTTTACCATTCTCTGAGGAACTACGCTGCCAGCCATACTGCGACTAGTTCACATAATTGTTGATGCACTCATTGATACAATGTGTATAATATAACATAAACTGGCTGATAGAATAAATGAAATAACAATTGATGCAACGTGTCATGCAGTGGTTCATGCAATAATTAATGCAATATTTCACATAAAAATCGATTCAGTAAACGATGCAATGTATCATGTAACGATCCAATAATTAATACAGCATCTGACGCAATTATTGACGCAACAAATAATATAATAATTGAAATGTTCCATTTTTTAAAAACCAAAATATATTTAATATTTAAACAGTCACTTTGAATTGTGTTAGTAAATTTCCTAATATGGCATATTCGTGTACTTTAATATCGTTTTCCGATGAATCATTGTCTTCGACTGAAATTGAACGAAAACGTTTCCTAAACTGCGTCCGGTGATTGCGCGGTGTATCTTTCATAACATTGCATTTTAATATCGCTCGCGGACCAGCCACCGGGAAATGTGGTTCGTTTACGTACATAATCCCCAGTGAAATTTTCGCACCGGAACCAGAGTAACCGCTTATACATATTCACAGCCCAAGAGGAATCTATGTTTCCACCTACGTAGACTCGCATAAGGTTTTAAGTGGATAACGTGCACTCGAGAGAAACATTATCTTTTATTTGCGGTTACTCATTGACAAACCTAATAATAACGCGAATTAGGGTCAGCATTTAATTAAATAGTTGATAGAATTTATTATTATAGACACGACTTTTATTATCAGACTCCAGATTTTTATGTTAATGTCTCAGAATGTTCCTTTAAAATTGTTCTGTTTCCCATTTATAAAATAAATATGGGATCCACTTTGCTTCCCATATTTTCTATGCTTCCGAACAAAATTCAGAGTACTGTCTTTTATAAATGATAATCGCTAACTCTTTGAATCCGTCTGTCGATCCGAGGTACAGAGTTCATCCATAATTGTCGCACGGTGTAATTGCAGTAAGATATGCAAACAGCAGGTAACGTGGAGCCTGGAATAATTTAAGCGACGAGTAAACAGTATGCAATAGTCGGGTTTCCGGCTACTGAGTGACCGACAAACAAACTTCAGCAGAGAAGCCACGATGCATTCTGAATGTAGGACAATATTTTTCAACGTGGGACTACGAAAACTGGAAGGTCAGTCGGAGAGTATCCGAGATTCTCCGGTGAAAAGTTGAGGTTCGAAGCCACGGAAAACCCGAAGCTAAAAGCTCGCCTGCTTACTCCCGGATTGTCTGCGAAATGTTTCATAGCTTAACGAGTGGCTTTCACCCGGGAACTTTCCACTTCTGTTGAATTACTCGTGTCCGGAAAATCTGTCCTGTCTTTTCTCGATTCTCGATCCAGGTATCACGTACACGCGGCCCGAAGTGTCGACCGAAGAATAGAGAAGGCAAGCTTCGTATTTAAGATTTCATTTCTCTGAGCCAGTGCCACGTGCAATTGTTTATCAAAATTCTCTATGAATTCAATGTGAGATCATTCCAATTTTATTTTTGTCAATTTTAAAGTGTACTTGAAATGCACAGTGGATAGTTTTAAGTGGATTCTTTTGCTGTCTGAAGCAAGCAATTTATATCGGCATCGACGATCTGACGGGAACATTTTTTACAGTATTTTGTCTGCCGTCTTCCTGACGGTTTTCATTCGCCACTGAATCTGTTTGAGCGCGGTTGAAAAAATGTTGACGACGACGCACGGATCAGGAAAAGCTTTCAGTCGACATGCGATACTGACATATTTACGGTGGCGCGTATGAAAAAAAGGTATGCATTAAACGTTCGACGAAACAGAGTACTCGAAAGATTTCAAATTTCCTCGGCGCGTTCCATTTTTTTTCGATTCGTTCAATCCCCACGGTGGAGTTTCTAATGGCCACGGCTGCGCCACGCGAAATCAAAACCGTGGCTTTTAGCGAGTCGAGTTTTCATCTGGAATGCGGCAGGTGTTTGACGGTACACGAGCGCGCGTTCATAATCCGTCGGTGCATAACTTTGAAACGGGAAGCGCACCCGGCCGTTTTATCCGCTTTGTCGTGCCCGAAATCTTTGCGCGATGGAACATCCGCGGGACGCGAGCGCGTCCCGGTAAATGGGAGAACGGCTTCAACTTCTGCGACGGCACTTTACATCAACTTTTTCAGGCCGAGAATCTGCATGCATTTCTGTCAGGCACAAAGTGGCCCACAAGTTTTGAATCACCAGCCATTACCGCCTTCTTTCCACCCTCCACTGAACGTAATCCTTCACTGTTTCCACTGAATTATCGTACGAAACTTCCGCTCACTTTAGAATGCTGGGTAAATCAATAATACCTTGTTTTTATTAAAACCTGTTCTCCACGAATTCATTCTATCATGAAGAAAATGACGGTTTTAACAAGTTAACAATTTTGTTGAACGTCTCCAACACCATCAGAGAAAAACTGGAGCCTAAAGGCTGAAGTTCCTCAAAACAATCAACCTATTTCATCTAATGTGAAGAAATAATCGACCCATGCTTCTGAATAATAATGATTAGAGCGAAATGATTTAGCAAATTATAATGTAATAATTGTTTAATTAATGCGACTTTAAATAATAAAATTATAGAAAAAATTCTGTTGTAACTTTATAATAAAATCGATGACCAATGGAAAATTTAGCAAATTATAATATAATAATTGTTTACGTTAATGTGACTTTAAATAATAAAATTATAGAAAAAATTCTGTTGTAACTTTACAATAAAGTGAATGACCAATGGATAATTGTGAATGATATTTCATACTGATTCACCCTGTGTAAGAGTCGGTTTCAGGAGACTTCTAAGAGTAATAGAGCAACTGCGATCTCGGGGATTGAAACAAGTCGAGGTATATGAAAGGGCGGCAAAATTCTGTCGTAATAGAGGCGTAAATAAAGTTCGGTTGACAAATAATCGCGATAAAAGTTCGCTCGTTTCATTCGGTGCAAGAGTTAACCGCAGGGCAAACAACATGTCTTTTATTGATTCGTAGCTATTTATTTGGGGCCACTTGTTTCCCGTGGGAAGAAGAAGTCGTATACTAGATAATACACCGGAATGAGAGACTCCGTATGTGGACGTCGGTATTATTTGAAGAATCCAATCGGAAAAGTTCCGACGAGTTTTATATCCCTGTTCGTTTCTGATTTCCTTCGCTATTTTTCTCTAACCCTTTGTTACTCTGCGCCGGGTAACTCTTATTTTGAGTTTCACGTTTCGCAACTGGATCGAATTTATCATGGAAATTTCACGTCCCGAAAATGTTCATTCTTCAAGGCGATTTCATCTTATTTTATATTAGATCAACCAATTCGATTTTGCTTGAGGTATTAAAAATTAAAGTTTTATTGTAATTAAATGTTTGGTTTCAGTATTGAAGAAATCAGGTGAAAAGTACAAAAATGTATATATTCGCTTATTGGCTAAGTCGATCCGAACCTGCGAGATTATCAAGGATACCACGTGGAGCCTGAAACGTGAACGAACCCCAGGAAGAAATGAGATTCCGGAATAAGCGATCTTCACTATCGGGGGGAACTGATTTGAGGATTCCCTCGGAAATTTCGGATTTTATTCCGGTTGCCTCTCGTACGCGCGAGCCGTTCACTGTCCGTCACGCTTTTCCGCCTTTTACAGTCTCTGCAGCGCGTAAAATCGATGAAAAAAGGGGGATCGTTCGTCCGATATGCTTCTAACGCAAATATTTCCTAGATATACTACGGCTCGTCGGATCACAAACAAAATCCTCTTAAAAGGAAAAAGATTTAGTATCTAATCCTCCGTTTACTACCCAATACTTATTCTCACGTGGAACGAATGTTACTCCTTTAGAAAAGGTTTCTATTCAAAAATTGAGAGAATTCATACCTTCAGTTTTTTCAATAAATAAAAATTCAGAAAATCTGCAGTCGAGAACGAAACATCTTGCGTGGCATACAGCACTCGTATTTAAAGTGATAGGTTTCCTATGACTCGTGTCTAGGACGTATTATGTGAGAATGGAAAGAAATGAAAGGCTGCGGAACGAAAACGGGCGACAATATAAAATTTCCATATTTAAATTTCTTCCTTCCGCCGCGTTCTTGCTCTCCTCTCAGCCACTTTTACGAATATTCTATGTTTTAATTAAAATCGCCCCGGGTTCTTTCGTCATGAGAAAAATAGAAGGCCAGAGGTATTTAATACTCTCAAAATTGAGGACGTTTCCCTACCAGCTTTTGATATTTGTTAACTACCCTTTATGTCTCGACGTGAGAACTATTTTTCCTATATTACGGAAATCTTCAAGCCTCATTTTCCGTGTTTCATATTAAATTTCGAAGCTTGCAAAAATATTTTTGGAAATAACAATAAAGTTTTTTCTAATCATTATCCGTGTTTCATATTAAATTTCGAAGCTTGCAAAAATATTTTTGGAAATAAAAATAAAGTTTTTTCTAATCATTCATAATTCCCTTATATGATAATTCAATTATCTATTCTGTATCTTAGTTGAATATTCTAATTTCGATGAGAGAATAGATGATTGAGGAAGTGCATTCTGGGCGAAGCTCGTGAAGCACTCGAGGGTATCGTTAAAGTGGCATTGCGCGTCAACCTTTTTCGCCGATTCAACGTTTCCCTTTGTTTAGGGATTTCGCGAGCTATGGAGGTCGTCGATTAGCATAAATTCCATTTAAGGCTCATGTACTGAATATATTGTTCGTGAAAGCCGCGTTTCTGCGAACCGAGTTATGGGCAAGCTGTTGCGGAATTGGTTTCGACGCTGGCTACGCGGCTGCAAAAGGCAATCAACCTGTCTTTAAGAATTTCTCGACAGCTCCGAAGTTTTCGACCAATTCTTACTAACATTTTTAATTACTTCCTCAATTAAAGTATTCGAATTTCATTCTAACAATTAAGATAACAAAGAACGAACAGTTAACTGTATAACATTTGCTGTGAGGAAGATTAAATGTTCTGAGAAAGCAAATTATAAAATAAAATTGTAACGAAGGAATGTACTAAAAAATTAGCTACTAAATTTTAGACTGCATTGCAAAAACTGAAGAAGACTTAAAGCCAATTCTAGCTAAAAGACTTGTCTGGAAAATAGAATTGAAGATCTAACAAATGACTAAGTACGGCTATATAAAAAGTCCGCAAAAAGTTCCGCTCCGGGGTAGAAAAGGGAAGAGTGGGTACAAGATCTCTAGTGTTCGTGGACAAAGATTACTGGAGTACAAGCGCTCACGGGAGAGTGTAAAAGTTGCAAATTGACGCTCGTAGGATTGATTGCAAAAGTTCTCCTAAGACCCGGCTTAAAAGGCCTTTCGTGGAGTAGAAATTTCACCTGGGGAAAATTCTTTCGCCATGTAAAGCTCGCCGGAGCCCACGTTGGCCTCGTATTATGGGCAAGCTGTTGCAGTTTCAGAGCTCTAACGCGGCTCCCCTCGCCGGCCATAAGTATTAAAACATTTTCCAAGAAAAGGGTAATTTGTAATAAAAGGATAATAAATAAATCATGATAAATGTTCGTTGCCCGTCGTAGTAAAACTTCGCGTAATAATCTTGATACGACGTTTCGTACAACGATTTATACAAGATTTCATATATAGAATAATTGTTTTCACACTTATGGCTGTACGTAATATATCGACAGAGAGAGAAGAGAGAGAGGCGTGACGTCGTCGCTGTGGCCGCTTTTCGCCGGCGGGTAAAGAATTCGATGTTTCCGCGCCGCTGCATGGAAACGCGAGCTTTCTTTGCAACCGGGATCGATCGGGATTACCGGCAGATTTATTGCGGGGTCTCCGACTTCGATGCGTGTTCGAAACAACCGAATGAAATCGTCTTATCTCGATGAATTTTCTATTGTAAAAAAGAAACTCTAAGTATCTTTTTCAATGAAACGTCTCGAACTTACTGATCGATGCCATTCAGGAAAGGAACTCGGTCACGTTTTTATTGACCGACTTTTTACAAGGTCCCGAGGGAAAAATCGACGAGTGGCACTTAAATAAATTTTTCAATTCACAGTCGGAACTGTGGATCTTTTCATCATCGCCGATTAAACAGCGATACTTAACAATTACCGAAGATTTATATTCAACGGTGGGTAGCGGGGAGTCTGGGAGGGAAGCTTTCCTCCGAGATATATGGTCGCTAGAGATTGCGCGAGATTTACGGTGTAAGAAGCGCCTTCATCGACGAAAGATTTGTGCTTTTAAAAGGTTTCTCTTATTCGATACACGCCGCCGGAACTCAAAGATAAACACGTCCTCTTGTAATACTTGCGTTATCTCATTTCGATTTGTTTTATTCGAATAATTCAAAACGTGTCGTTATCCGTATATGCCGTCCGATATATGACGTAAACGATGCTTTTTATTCTTCGGCACAAAAGGTACGCTTTCAACTTATAAAGTGTATATACCTATTTTACTCTCTAACCATAAACGCGTGACGGCGCGGCGGCCGTTGTTGGAAATAGCACATATTCTCCTATAGAAAGAAGTAACGACGTAATCGGGCGAGTACTTAGCGGAAATATTTTTATAAACATTGTTAAAGAATCCGCGACGACGGTGCTCGTTAAGCTCGAAACAGCCAGCTGTGTTTTTTAAAAACCATTCTAGTAAAATTATTTTACCATCGTTGGAAAGCCTCGTTTCACTCCGAGTGAATAAAAAAATAGTCTATTTAAGAAACTGGGTCGATCGGAGTTACGCAACGTTAATTAATAGTTCACATCATTGTCATCGGTCGGGGAACTATTAACGGAAGTTCAGGGTGTGTTCGAGTCATTGATCCTCGGAACAAGGCATTTACGTAACGGGCGTCGAACGACTGGAGCGCGACTCGATTCAATTTTCAAAGGATACCCCGCGCGTCTCGAAACTTTCCCAAAGGGAATCTGTCACCACGTTCGAAGTTCATACGCGAGAGACTGGCGCGGGGGAAATCGGCCCCTAGTCAACCGGATAAACCCGATGATCGATGGAAACCCCGGGATATCACCAAACGATGGCCGAATTTCGCGCGGAAAAATTTCCTCGTACGCTTTCCGCGCCGTTAGAGCTCAGCTGGCCGCGCGAGGGACAGCGTGGCGAACATCCTGCGTCGCTCATTGTCACCGGGCGAAAGTTTTTCCTCGACTCGAGATAGTGGCTAACTTACTGTTCCGGAGTAGAACAAGAAATCGTCATTTTTTGCGCGGACGGGAAGCTTCAGATTTTCGACTGATCGATCACCCCCGCAACCGGTCCTCGATCATTGAAGAAAATTATTTCTGATTAAAAATTATGCAGAGAACGCGAGGAAGATTTTAATTAACAGTTTTTTTACATTAATTTTACTATAATAAAATCCTCGATATTAAATTGACTGTATTGGTCCGAGAAAAAGTGAAGTGGCTCTCAATGCTGTTTCGGTCCCAAGTTCATCGTTACGATTGGTGCCAATGTAACGCAGCACATGACATTAGCTAAAGTGACGAGCTGGGCGCTTTACATGCGCGGTATAGACCCCAATTGCCATGCTCCCGTGATCGATGTTGGTTCTGAGGCCAGCGCATTCGAAAGTTTACCGTGTCTGACAATGCCCGCGCGAAATTACCAACATTTAAGGAAGTTTCCAACCGAACAGAATTTACCGTGTGATATACTCGCAATCGTGAATTATTTCAACGCCTCAACGCTAAACTTGCCAACAGTTTTTCAGTACCGTATGAATAATAATAATAATAAGCAATATGAGCAAATAAATTTCGTTTTCTTTTTACGAAAGAATTTAGGGACGATCGTTCGACCGATGCACTGTACGGCTTAGCGTTGAAAATCCTGTTGAAAAAAGTTCACGATATCACACGCACGCCTGTATGTACATCGGGGGGAGAGGAGGTGGCTTCGGTAAATTCAATAATCCTACTAACGCATTTGCAGTTCTAACAAATCTTCATAAAACAAATAAACTGTACAGGGGAAAAAAATCGGATCGGAACGTCTGAATCCCACGCAGATTACTGTCCCGTTTTCGAATAATGGTCGGCACGATTTTTATTCCGTTTTTCAGGAATTTGTTTAGCAATAATCCGCGGGACAGGGGAGAGCGGATCGCGCAGCTGCGTCAATTCGAGCCGAACTTTTCTGTTTTCCTCTCTCTCTCTCTCTCTCTTTCTCTCCCGGGACGGCGATAAAATATGCACGGTATCGTTCATCCGAAGGGCGCATCAGGAGCATATTTTGCCGCGCGAGGCGCGAAAGAAATAACGATAATTCGCAAAAGTTTCCCGCGGCAGACGTAGTCTGAAACCAATTTCGCAACCGAGGCGCCGTAACTTAAATCATGAGAACATTTGCATCTACCCTGCGTTAAACGTTAATCGCGTCGCGACGAAAATCTTAATCCCCCATTTTTCCTCGCGCGTTTTCACGTCCTTGAAAAAGATTTTTACCCTCTTATACAAAGTAAGTAAAAAATGACTCGTCGTCGAACGATAGTGTATAATAAAAACATCGAATGGTATTTCTTGCAACCGGTGCAGCGTGTCTCTGAAACGTGGCTCAAGGGACGGTTTCCGAAAATCACAGTTCTTCACGGTGAGGGAAAAAACGAAGGACGGATACACGGTTAAGCGCTAACCTAGTTGGAACTGCAAATGCGCTGGGCTCGCTGCATTCGCAAACGCGGCACTACATCACCGGAGGGTCCGGGGGCCAATCTCGTGTCCCGACGACTTGTCTACGATTTAAGTAACTGCCCTATTTCGTTTCTTTATGCTCGCTACGTGAATTCCTCCGCGAGTCTTCTGCTCTGCCCGGGACTCCGCTAATCGCTGATGTATCTCGCCGTTCCGTTTCCGCTACCCAGGCCTGACAGCCTGAATTATCTCGCGTTTCATGACGACTGTTTTAGAGATAGAGTTCCTTTCATTAGGCCGAGGGCCGCGTTATCTCTGCTCCTGGAAAATCCGTCCAGCCTTCTTTTAATCCTTAACAAGAGACTCTCTCTCTCTCTCTCTCTCTCTTTCTCTCTCACTTTCTGGTTCGGAGGAATTTTACATTGCACTGGAACATCGTGAAATATGACGTCGCCACGTGACGCATCGGTGACGGTGACGAAGTTGCGTTCAATCTTTCGGGCGCTAGGCACGCTCGTAATTCATACCACCCGCGACGTTCCATCATTTTATATATCCAATGCATAAATTTTCGAGAGGGTCCAATAGAAACGTAGAACAATCGATGACTCGCGAACCAATTCCTGCCGCGCTCATTAACGCGACGATTCTTCAGGGACGTACGATAAATCATTTGTAACAAATACGCGGCGGTACGAGGCGAACAGATATTTTACAAGATGGCCTATAAATATTTCTCCCGTAGAATCCGGCTGTGTTTCTATCTTTCCTGTTTATTCGGTGAAAAAGAAGAGCGTGCGACCGCGTCGATAACGGAGCTGGATACGAATTGCTAGGCTCCTGGACGCGATCGCTTGAATTATAGCTGCCACTTAATGCTCTCGCTACTACATAACTAGAGGCTGTGAACGACGGAGCACGACTCGGCGGACTTCGTAGAGGCCGCGTGCCAGGAACTCGTAATTGTTTTGAATTAACGATACTTTAAGCCGCGGCCCAACTCTGTGTCAAGTCTCTACGAGTCGATTCAGAAGCCACGCTCGAGCCTTCGATGACCGTCCAAAAGATTCCACTGGATCGTTTCTCAAATTCGAAAATATTGACCAACTAACGTTGAGATCGTCTCGTTTCTCACGAGGGCTTCATTATTAAGGATTGATCGATGCATGTTTTCCGAAGTTGTTACTTTAAATAAGGGTGTGGATAATCGAGTACGAGCAAAGAGCAGAGTATCGATTATCCCATGCAAGATGCTGGCCCCTAGTGTACGTATGCGCCCGGATCGACGCTTGGCGTCCATTAAAAAAAGAAACTCAAATCTGACCCGGTTTCTCTAAAGCCGGTGGTACCGCCGCTATTGAAAACAGTTTATCCGCCCGGCAAGCTCGAACGATACAACGCAGTGAATTTTTATCTATCAAACGTAAACAGGTTTGTCGCTACGCATCGAAGAGAGAGAGAGAGAGAGAGAAAGGAGAAATGCTCGATGGAAAAACGAATAAAAAATATATTTCCGACGGACGTGATTTTGTTTTATTTAATCGACTACGGTGGCCGGCTAAAAAGTAGGGAAAGTTCTAGGGGAAATGCGATTTGGAAAACGCCGCGACGTGTCCACCGTGTTATCGATATTACATTTATCAGCGAGATCGCATCGAAAGCTGCCCGGCTCCCTCTTCTTTTTTTATTGCCCCTCGCATTAGTTCGCTCTGTTTCTTTTTTGTCGTTCGTTCATTCGCTGCCACGGTATATTTTCATCGAAAATAAAAGGTGACCGGTGGACCGTCACGGTTCTCAAATCTCGCAACAAACCAGCGTCGCAGTTATCGGAATCGCATTAATCTGGAAAAGGCGAGGCGAAGCCGAGATCTGTATCGCCCCGCGATAAATCGCATCTGCTCGGATAAGGAAAAAAAAAAAAAAAAACGCGCAAATCATGCTTGGGTATCCACGGATTTTACATCGACGTGTTCCTCACGGTTTGACAATTTCAGGGGTGCGGAAGGAAACTCGACTGCCGAGCATCAATAATTTTCATCCCCTACGTTTAATGGCGCGTCGATTAAACGTCTTGAAGAATTTCAAGCACGAACGCCTCACCTCACGCGTTATATGGCGAGTTCTTGGTTGTATTAAATTTATAGATGCAATTCCCCTTGGTAGATTTTCTACCATACCTGAAGAATTCTCTCGCGAAACTCTTTTCGGCTCATTAGAATACGCCAGCTGTCCGGATACTAATTGTTTTAAGTAATTAGAGAAAAATCCTGCTCTTCTCAGCTTACGTGACGCGAATTCAACGACGCGTAATTACCACTGTCTCGTCGAGACACTGAATACACTCGCATAATGCAAGAGAGATGATACGTACGAAAAAATGATATTTCAATAGGGCCTTCGAATGTCTGAGAGACATAATTTAAAGTACATCAAATTCTATGACGAACTTTGAGTGAAGCATCGTACGAACAATATATTACACTTGCCTTTCTTGAACGCTTTGGGTAAAGCCTCGGGCAAGTATGTGGAGAAAAATCTACGGTCAGTCTCGTACGATCGTAGGGAATCGAAGGACGAGATTCCGCGGTTACGTAATCCGTTTCGAAAGACTCACCGCGTTCAGATCGATCTCCTCTTGGGAATTCAGCTCCGGACACTTGAAGATCGAATAGTCCGTCTCGACGGAGTTTTCGGCCCGCGTGACACCGACTAGAATCAGCACCACTAAGCACCACTTCATTGTCCACGCTGGATCTGTCGCTGGAAAAGTTCCAAAGTCCCGTGTCTCCCCTCTGGCTGTCAATTCGAGGCGGCCGCTAACATCGACGCTCTCAGAGCGTCGATCGCGATCGTCCGCCGAAATATCTTCCGAGTGTCTTCGAGCTTCGACCCGATTCGCGAAAACAAACGCGAAACGAACGCAGCTGGTTTCACTTAAATGAAATAACCTTCGAGATTCGTTCGCGCCGATCTCCAAATGATATCGATAATTTCCAGGAAACGATGATTCAATCGGACACTTGAGGTTCTTTCGGTAGATTCGTCGGTCGGTATATGACGGTTCAACGTGAAGACGACATTTGCAACTGCACGACTAATATTTTCCGAGCGAATCACGCGGCTCCCCCTATTCTTTCGATCTCTGTCGCGCTACTAGAACGGTTTAATTGAACGCCTCGCTCATCCCCGCGCCTCTCCTCAGTGATCGATGGCTCAATACATCGCTCCGGGTCTTGGATCGTTTTCTGGTTCTCGCTGGATCGTCGCACGGATGTTCAGCTGTTATACGTCGTCAATTATCCTCGTTTTATCTTGAGACCCTCTCAACATCTTCGGCTTGCGGACATCATAAACGACGAGCGAAGAGGCAATCGATACCTCGATGAACGTTTATCCTTATCGTCGGAGCGCGCGCATTTTATAAAATCCCGCTGTGACGGACGAGCCGGTCTGCGAATTATTTAAACGGCGAACGGATCTTCAGAGGCGAACGACGCGACACTTGGATCACTGTTTCGATGATTCTGTCGTTTGACGTCATCGACGATCGATGCACTATTGTCGAGCGTGAACGAGCGATCTATGATCCCGTGGGTGCTCGGGCAAGGCAGGGATGTGAGCGCGGCGCAGTCGTAGGGCACTCTGACGTTCCCAGTCTGGTTGCTGCTGGTCCTCCTCGCCACGTTCGTTCGTCCGATCGTCGCGACGCCTCCGCGAGCGAAGCGGAGAGAGAATGGACCCGTATACGCGTCCGACGGGGATCGACGATTATTATCGGTCGCGATCCGACGAATTAGGAAGGGGATCTATCTTTCTACGATTGCAACGCGTCATGTTTTATTCAAGCTAAAACATTCGTGATATTCCTGTAAAAAATCCGATTGCATTCCACGATATGCATGTAATTTTTATGCATTACATGCGTATTTCCTGGCTACTCGGTTCTTCTGTAAATCCATAGAGTCTGCATTTATCGCATTGAAATTTCCATGTCTCGTTTCATATAAATTTTTCCACAAGAATCGAAAGATGAGCTTTTCTGGGTTACACAGGATTTAGGAAGGAACGATTGTCGAGGAGTCTAATCTCTCAATTTCGCGGGACGGCCAGAAACGAATTGACAGAATCAAATTATACACCTCGCAGTGCGAATATTCCTTGCGCTCTCGATTGCCATTTAAAATCTACTGAACTAGTCCCATTCACTTGACGTTCGATAGTACTCGTCGATTAATGTTTCAATTAGACGTTTGAATAAACGGTAAAAATTTGCTATTTCGATTGGAGTTACAACCGCATCGAGGCAGCTGAGTTACCGGTGCTTAAGTAACTCCTTCATTTGAAAGCTATCTACTCCCGATCGATTCCAATTAGCGAAGTTTCAACGGCAACGTTACGAGCTCTTCTTCTATTGTACAAGATATTTCCTCAGACTTTTTACTTCACGCTTCAAATCCGACGTATATTATTTCAACTTAACTGGAAGAGAGGCGAAGAACTGAAGTAAGGAACATTCGTAAAATATCGACAATGGGCAAAATGGTTGAGGGTATCATAAATTTCGAAGCTATGTCTTTCACTTGAAATTTGATCGTTGCATCGACTGGGCATTTTGCATGTAGACTCAAACTCTATTTTATCATCTCATTTACTCAACATTATCTTTCTTTTTAATAATCCGAAATAATATTTCAAAATAGATTGTGTCATCATTCGGATGACACAGAAAAGACGCGAAGAGTACAGAGACACTACGAAAAATGCCGGACAAGAGGGACTCGTCACCGATTTGAATGGACCGGTAGACAAAGAAAACGCAACGGCCCAATGAACACTTAATTCGTTGATTCAATCCGGCCTGATGATTCGGCCTGCGGGTAGATAAACTTTGGTCGACGCACTTCGCGCGCGTTGCATCGCCGACGAATTCCTCGGAGAGACACCAAGAGAGACCGTTGTTGGGAAAAAGAATTGGCAGGATGATTAATCGCCTCCGATCGGAATTAAGAGCAAGCCTCAACAACCCTATTCCGTTCCAACTTCCTTCCCCCGAGGAACATGATAAATCGATAGTTAAGTAATAACTCTCTGACTTGATACCTATTCATAACTTCTCCATTTTTAACACTCGTTTTCGTTAAGTCTGTTTACTACCGACTACCACCGATCGTAGATCCTATGGATTTTTATGATTATTTTGAAAAATGATAAAATCTGTCGATTGCCAAGCATAAATAAAACTAATCAGTGGACTAGGACACCAAGAAAACAATGGAGAGGTGACATCGATAAGATTCTAGGCTCATATAGAAAATAGAAAGTTCAAAGGTTATTATTTTTATAAGCAAAGAAACTCCCAATCTAGATTTCATTTTGCATACAAATCAATATAAAAATCTGAATCTCACGAAGGAGTTAATCAGCAATCTGTTTATCATTCCCTCCTTTCTTAATGAATCTAATGTTAAAAGCTAAACGTGATGCAAGCGAGTTGACGAGGCGAGAATGGGTGAAAACGTATGAATAATTAATCAGGGGGGGGGGCGAATCGGGGAGAGAAAGTAGGTCGAAATTCAATTTCCTTGACGGCCCTTGTTTTTTTCCCTTCGACCGGGGAGGGTTGCATAATTATAACGGTCCGAGTGAAGTTCGATAAATTCTAGCGAATTTCTACGGTCACAAATTATGGAGTTTACGCAGCGGTTGTATATGCACCCAAGTTTCTTGTGCATTATCGCACCGGGCCAAAGGACGAACGTGGGCGATCGAGTGTACAACAGTAACACAGAACTTCCTATCGTCTCCATTCCGGGGAATTATTAATCTCTCAACTTTTGGGGAAGCGATTAAAAAAAGATATAAATCATTTCCGGAAGTACAGCGTGAATAAAAATTATCATTTAAAATAACGAAACTCCCTAATTTTTTGGATCGTCAAGATCCTCTTTTAAGAGAAGAATATTAAATGTTTGTTCATGATTTAATCAAAGTACGCTGATATTCAATAATATGACAAAATACATCAAAAATCGAAGTTACAATGCCTTTGTTTATAAGCAATTTTATATGCAAAAGAGATTGCTTTGAATGAAATCAAAACCATG
>NW_017176997.1:102386-112129 GCF_001652005.2 Ceratina calcarata
AGCATTGAAGAAACATTGAAAATTTATTGATATTTTCGATTCTTGTCACCGTAGAAGAAGTCGACACAATCAAAAGTAGGTCGAGATTCATTCTTCTCATATAAAAAAATGTGAAGTACTTCTCGGAAGATCAGATGAACGCGAAAGAAGAGCTTATATGTAGCAAGCTGATAAATACGGGTGAATGGAAACATCGAAAATTTGAAATGCGGCAGCGAGATCGCGAACGATTATTGAACGATGATATGGATTATTTAGCGCGGAAAGCGGCACGACATTCTCGTTATGAATTTATTTCGAGTAATTTATTACAAGGCAGTTCGATGGTTATTTACAGGCAGGGCTCGTTACACCCGACTCGGTGGAATCTCGTAAAACGTGACCGGCATGCATACACTTGCCAGGAAAAACTGATTAATTCCTGGCCGTTGGACGAACCTGTCCGACCGTCAGGAAATTATGCTTTTTCCTCGCGTTTCCGCGACGTGTCAATCGTCATTAGAAGGATCCACTGGTTCGAAACAACTGACGATTTTTAATAAAAATCTCACGAGGTAACTAAAGAACCTCGCTTGCTCGAAGTATTCATATTTTCCAAGTACATTCGTGCTTATGTTCACCTGCACATTTGTCAACAGTGTGAAAAAAAAATGATTCGATAAGCAAAACTGTGTAACGAATGGGCGTCTTAATCTTGGCCGCTCGGCTACGACGACATGGATTTGCATAATGATAGCTGTTACACCCGGTACTTCCCTCTACCTCCCTCCTCTCCTTGTCGCACCCTCTTTCCAACAGAATAAGGGTTCGTAGTCACACAGTACGTAAGAAGCAACTAGCAGCACGTTTAAATACAGAGGATTTAAAATAAGGAAACTGATCTGAATAATAGAAATAAAAAGGGACTGCCGGGTTCTAAATGGAACGCGTGAGATAAATATTCAGGCTGCAGCGTCTGAAGGTAAAAACAGTGGGACCGTTTTTACTCGGGACGATCCGAGGAAAAATTAAACGATACTTCGTTTGCTCCAGGGGCTCGCCTCCCAACGAATCTAATAATTGGGAGGAGGGACCGTGGACGAGGTTCAACCAGTTCGAAAAGTTTCTGCATTGGAAAGCTCCAATTAAAATGTGTCCCCTGCGATACGGCGATCTCTTATCGAACAAAAATAAATTGTAATTATTTGCAAGAATAGGAGTTCTGCGTTACACGAAACTATATGACTCGATTTTAATTTTGTTAGACAATCTTTGTAGAAAATAAAATAACAGAGACGATCATCGAGCGATGATTAGACTGCGGGTTTTTACGATGAACCGCAGGACAATTTCCTCGCAATTAACGTCAAGACAAATGCGTCCCGTTGTCGAGGCGATTCCCCGTCGCGAATTTCGTCAGGGACGATCGTGCAGAGCACGTAAAAAGGAGACGAGGGGCGGGACCGAGCGAAAGAACAATAATTATTCTCGTCGGAAATAGCAGAGAGCGCGGGAACGTCGCAGATAGTCGTCGATACGTGTCCCAGGACTCGTAAGTAGTGAGAGTCGGTAGCTAGTCAGACACGGTGGCTCGGGAAACGATGAAACGGGAAAGACGGTTCCCGTTCGACGAGATGAAACTCCGAGGCATAACATAAAATCTATTCCACGACACGTGAACTTTGTAATCATTGACCAATTAGCCAATGAATTATTTAATTAGCGTAAATGAATAATATCGACGTATCGCCGCGTGGCCGGCCGTGACAAATAATCTATGTTAAAGAGCGGCTGGAATTTCTACCGCACGACGAGGAGCGTAATTTATATTTTCTAAAGGGCCATTAAAACCCAGGCGGAACGACGAATTTACACGAGCTCGCAATAAAACGCCCTCGTCGCGATGTAAAATTCAGAGGTAACTGGTTGCCGCCCGGCGATGATTTAAACTGTTTACTCGCCTCCGAGCGAATCACCATAAAATAATCCGCGAACGCTTGATAAAAACGGCTGCCAGGCCCGGTCAACGTCAAAACATATCGACGGCCACTTGTATAAATCGGCAACAGATATTACGTTCGCGCAGTACACGAAAAGACTAAATTCGAATACTTGAAATCCTATTCACGAACTGATTTTTAATATACGTTTTCAGTGTCGCACCTGATAAATTCTAACCATTTTGCCTCTATTTCCGTTCCGTTTCTATCCTTTTGTTCGACAAGCAATAGTTAACCATCGTCGGACGAAAGGGTTTATAATACCGTTTCAGCTATGCGGGTCCAGTTGAATCGACGGCGATAGTGGATGTTATTTCAATGCGTCGCGTTCAGAGTCGAATCAATGGAATCACGGGATTAATCGTACAACGAAAATCCCGCCGAACGTTTATTTTACCGTGCGCGCCGGGCTGCGTTTTGGACGGTGGACGAATGTTGTGTCCGACCGGAAAATGAATATATTACACAATTCGACGCTCGTCACCGGGGCTCGAATCGACGCCGAAATTCAGAGCTCTTCATTTGACTCGCACCAGGCATTGAAAAATATCTGCGGCTTAAAAAGTGGCATTGACATATTTTTTACAAAAAGAGTCACAGCGGATCTACTCGCAAATACGTGTTTGACTAGACGGACGACTGGATGGGTTGAGTTCATTGGAATATCCAGTATAACCTGGGGTGGAGTAAGATCTCGACGAAGAACAATGTTTAAGTACGCGGGTCGACAAACTTTTTCGAAACTTCTACCCAGCCCCTTTCACATTGTTTTCCCGACTGGAAATCTTCTCGAACGGATCGACACGGGTCGTACAGTTTGTCGAAAAAACTTCTGACCTAATCCGGAACCGTCGACAAGAATTACGCGCGTTCCATAGTATCGAACGCGAACCGTAGATTCCCGTGTTCAAAAATTTTTACAAATCCGTGGAAAAAACCTGATAAATATTATGTCATACGAAACAGCGACGAGGAATGAATTTTGGTCACGCATTAAACCTCAGAGACACAATTCGAAGAGATGCTCTGAGTTGAAAGCGCTATTTAGAAGGGACGGTGGTTTACCGGTGCGACAACAAGGGTGTGATACAAGTGGACACGCACATTTAAAGACCAGTCGTATTTCATCGCATCTCGGGGGATGTGTAGGCTCTGAAGAACGGGAATCGTGTTTGCCCGCGTTGGGTCCCTGATCGTATATAAGACTCCCGGTGAAGCGTCTAGTGGGAAATATTTTCTCCGTGAAAGATGCTTGCGCGCCACTATTGGTTTTCGGGTTTTGCAGCAGCAGCTTGCTTTTCTTTATCCCGGTACGCGGCTCGTTCCCATTGTGAAATTCGAACGGTCGCCCAGCAACAAACCGGAGTCAACGCGATTCAATGTGTCGTGAGCGACGTTAACACTGGTACATTGGGTGCTACGTGACTTGTAGTAAATTCACAACGTTGTATCCATGAATTAAACATCTTCAAGACAAATTCAATTTGTTATTCCTTGTAACGTTGACAAGAATAAATCGATTGTAGATTTAGAGAATTGAACGTACAGAAAGAATTAACTGCACAAAATATGAAAATCTGACTGCCTAATCACGAAATATTAATTTGTTAAAATAATACAATGATTCTTTCAATTTGCATAAAAATCGGAACGCAAAAAAGGGAAACGAAGCGAGGACAAAGAAATTTGCAAGTAGGTCGGATGGGAAGGAACCGACGCGACAACAAGCTCAGCCGAAGTTAGCTCCGGAGAGTACAGTAATTAATATCAGTTTAACGCGAACTTAGAAGACGCAATAAGTTAATAAGCGGAGCCACGAAGTTTCAGCGCGCTGATCCACGGCCTTCCGCTTCCTGCAACCCTGATATCTCACGACCTCTTTAACCAATTATTGTTTGTACGATCCTTTACTGATTGCTTACCGAGCTTCCGTTCTTCGAGCATCGCGCGCGTAATTTCACCAAACTATGCAACGATTGTCTCGTACAAAATCGAACAAATAATTACAGTATAAAAATTCCCGCAGGCCAATCCAAGAAAATTAATACGATTTCACAGAATTCCATTTTAATTTAAAACCTTGACACTTGCTTTAAATTAACGAAATGATAATTTCCATAATTACGTTGATTCGAATGACTTGGCTACTAGTAATCATCGATGAGAGCCAACGATCGCCAGTTGGTAAAGGGGCTACACGTTGACGCGTCGCTAATAGGTAAACACACGTGCATAAATACACCTTCGGCCTGGCGATCGTCGGAGTATTACGGCCAGCAGAACTGTAGGTGTATTGTAGTTCGGTGGCTGGTTTCCGGCCGAAGTAACACGTAACATATGATCTGTACCGGCACCGAGGAGACACGGAAGGCTTATATACAGGATGGCTGCAAGCTTAAGGCGGCTAACCGAGTGTTTGCACGTCACGTTACACGAATGTTACATACGGTGTCGCGACGTGACAGCGTACGTGTTTAACGATCCGGCTGCTTTTAACGAGGATAATTACGAGCAACGTGCTTCGCTTTTTTACTAACGCGTTCGCGAATATTAGAGTACTAAAATACATAGAATGATGAATGCATGCAAAAGACATGGATTGAAATCATAATTGCACATAGAAATTTTAGCCACAGTTCAAAGACTGATTACTTGATTCAATTTTAAGTTTGCAAATTGAGTGAAATAATTTTTTAAATACGACAGTGATTGAGAAATTCGTGCATGGACCGACCACTCACGAACTGACAACCGGAATGCGCGAGGTGAAGGGACATTAAGGAGGCGTGAAAGGCACGCAGAGGATTAAAGTAGCTTAAGAGCTCCAAGATACTGTTTGCACGTCCCGAGGTGTACTTAGCGGTCTGCGAAGATAAGATGAAACACGTGCATTAGCTGACATCGTGATTAGTAATTACCCAGCGACGCGTGATTTGTCAACGCAATCTGTATTACAATATTCATGCGACGACTCTGTTCTATTTCTCATAGAAGCTGGATCGATAAAACCATCGCTCGAATAACTGTTTGATTACATAAAAAATTTCTATGCATTTAAAAAATAAAACAAAATTCATTTTCCACATAAATCTTGCTAACTAAATTGCTTTAGTTTTTCAATTGACAAGTCTATCGGGTTAGACGTAATTCGAAACAGAGGAACTCTGTAACGACTAGCAGCCTGGTTTCGCAGCCTTTGTGCTCATTTGCAGGCGAAACTCTGGGAGAAACTATAATCCCTGGCAACGAACTAACGATGTATGTGCATTGTGATACTCGCGCATTGATTATCCCATTTCTGGGGAATTATTTACACAAATAAAGCACGTCCATTGAGACCGCATCAGTAATACTTCGGGGATTCGATCACGTGACACATTATTGGAAAAAGCTCGGGGATTTTCGCGTGACCGCTTCAACGAGATTTACTTTTAGTCTCGTGCGGCCATTAAAAACGATACATTTCTCATTTTCGCTGTATCAGTTAATCTCATACCAATATTAACCCTCAGTCTGCTTAAGGGTTGATACGCTATTTCATATCTGAGCCATTACCCAAATTAAAGCTATCAATGGTTTTAATAAATTTTGAAAATAGCCTAAACGTACCTGAATTATCTTCTGGCGATAGTCTTGTTTGTGTGAGTCCTTGAGGCGAAGAGTGAAAGCGTGAGGCATCTGTTTTCTAGGCGTTGTCCTCTTCGTTTTCAAAGCCCGGAGATAGTTTTCTTAGCATCCCCACTCATGGGAATTTTTCGTAGTTTTAAGGGGTGAGTTTCATTAGTGAGGGCGTAGTTTCGTGTCGTTTTGGCTGGACCACACGACCGTGTTAAGAGATAGAACTGAAACATAATATAATTTGTTATTTAATATATAAACTTTTATTATATGTTATATATTTGAATCACTTAATATCTATCCACCAATATTCCAAAATCTCAAACTTTTAGCATGTCTAAACGAATTGGAAAATCTTAAGAATAGTTTAAGAAATAATAATGATAAAAATTAAATGGCATCATCTGGATATATTCTTCACGACATATGACACAACAATTTTGCTTAGTTAAATAATGAAAATAATGAAAGAGGTCAATACTGTATATCTAATTTACTGTTCCAAGCACGCGTGGGATCGAATATCTCTCATCGCATGAATAAATATACGCTCACGAAACATGCCGGTTCAATTTCAGACGCAGCGCTGATTACTCGTCACAGTTTGATCATGCAAACGTGACTGTTATGCAGTACGAAAGTTCAGATTCAGGAATTTCGAGTACGGATCCGCGAATCTCGGCAGCTTGCAAATTCAATTCAAGACACGAAAAGTGAAAACGTGGAACTCATTAATAATGGTTGGAAATCATGCGGGGAAACTGATAGCCAATAGATGATGGCAGACTCGCATCAATTCTCGTGTTATTTAATAATAACATAGATATGGAAATGCGAATAGATTTAACGATGTGTATCGCTCCCAAACGTATGATTTCGGATGCTAAATCAATGGGAATGATCTGGCAGCCGATTAATAGAAATTTGCGTTCATGAATGTTAATGGAACGTCGAATGGAGTTTAGTTTAAACGCACACACGCCCAATTTTCGACACCATCGAGAGATGTTATCGATTTCTTCCGGAAATTAAATAGAGAGTAGCCGCGAGTTACAAATTGAGCATGGCGCAGCAGCTAGTAGTACAAGTCAATAACAGGCCACGTGTGATTACTTCCGACAACTTTCGACGTTCCTCTCTTTTGATGGTAGTATAGTAGAGTCAGCGTATTGACGATGTTGACATTGTGCGAGCTAACACGAAGTCGTACCCGGATCCTCTTTCTCTCAGGACTTTGCCAGTAGCGCGAGTCAACGTGTGGAATGACATCAAACAGAGCTCTGTGTCAGACACATCGTGTAAACTGTACAACTGTATCTAAATCAGAGTACACTAATAACTGTTGGATTTTACCTTAATAGTTAATTACGAAACATAGCTTTAGTTTTTAGAATGACAAGATAAATAAAAAAACAGCTGCTGAGTTTATTCTTTATTAATATTGGTAAGCTTTCTTTAAGATGAAGCCTTTCCCAAAAACAGTTACGAAGAAAACAAGCATGATTTACGATTGAAATAGGGACGCACACTTGGAAAATACATGTTAACAATCTCTAGACGAGCAACGGGGGAGCTATGAGGAGAACGGTCAGTCTGCCCTGCCATAAGCTTTTCTCCCTAAAAATATCAGTACCTTCTCTCTCTGTCAACTTTTGGGAGGCTGTTAAAACTACGTCTTTGTAACTCTTGCAATACCCTCAGCAGAGGATAGTCAGTCTGATTGCGAGTCTAAAGCAGATATATATATATATATATTTATTTTTTCTTTTAATAAAATCACCTATACTCTTAGTTGGAAGCTCAACAATAGCGAATCCTTTAAATTATCATTAAATAAACTAAGATGGCAAATATGAATGTTACGAAAAATGGCATTAGAAATTAAATGAAATTTAGAGCGAAACGGAGGAACGTGAAAATGACGGGAGTCATTAAAGAAGTCGGAAGAAGGGGCGACAAAACCGCGGGTATACAATGGCCTGGTAGACTGTTAGGGTCGATATAGAGAGTCACGAGGAAGGATTCATCGGCAGGAGGAGCGATAACAAACCCTTTATTCAATGGGTTGGCGCCGGGAACGAGGATCTCGGAACACCATTGACGAAATGGGAGATACCTGCAGTTGCCGAGACGTACTCTGTATTCTGGCGGTACTTCGGGAGACGTACGTGTATAATCGGTCGAAAGATCTCTGAAGGAAAGGAGCCGAGAAAGGCAGGAATGAGTAGAATTTAATGCTTTTAAACGAACGATTTTGTTCTTTGACAGTTGATATCCGGACGGATGGGATACGAGAATCCGGAACTGATCGAACATTTATTCCTACCTAATGTTAACATATTTATTTCAATAATTCGATAAAAGGCGATAATTAATTATTGACATTTAGAAGCAGCGAGAACGAGAGTTAAGCATGGAATATAATAGATAGACTCCGGATTCGATACATTCACAGGAAAGTACAATGAACTTCGTACAGAATATTGAAATAGTAACAATACGATCGATACGTGTCAATATTTTTGAACGGAAGGTAATTAAATTCATGTTTTATAAATCGACGCCAGAAATATTTGATTTCGAATAAAAATCCGAAGTCTAACAACGAACGTATTGATTACGTAAAGTCCCATGTGGGAGCCAGTGCGTTGCCGGATAATCGGGAATAATGATTTAGTTTTCAATCACCGGGGCTGGTTCCGCGCAAGCAATACTCTTCCCGTCGTGGCAGCAGATTGGATCCGCGGCTTTCAAACCAGTGAATTTCCACGTGATTGCGTTACACACTTTCGCGTACACCGCTACCTAAAAAGCGTACACTATTTTTATCTGTACTTGAAATTTAATCGCGGAACCAAAGAGAAGTCGCAAGTATTCGCATTTTACTATATAGTAAAATGAAATGCCTGGATAATCTAACATAGTATTTTTTTTTTAATTTCTATATTAGAATCTGATGATTATTGATCAGATGCGACTCACTTGAAGATTTTCTACGTGCGCGTTTAGCTTCTCGCAAATCATCTGCGGCGCTTGTTCCCTGGCGCTCTCGGCCTGCACAGAATCATTTACGCATACCTTTCTAATAATTCTATACCTACCGTCGAGGCACGTAACTACGATTATTTACTGACCAAAGCGACACATAACTGTTGACACTTCTCCTCCCCCTCGTCGTTGCACGTGACGTTATACGGAAGAGCACGTTCAATGATCGATTTCGATATTTGCATAGGGAACACGGCGCACTCGCAGCCACCCTCGTCGACGGTGGTGTCTTGTCTAGAAAAATTTCCGGATCTGATCAACGCCGAGAATCGAGGCTCGAAAATTGATAGACAGAGGATCGTTACATGGCGAATGGTAAAACGGCGAACAGCACCAAGACGAGGAGGTGATCCATTGCGGTTTAATGACGTTTCGTTACTTGAAATCGATACGAGCTATGCGGAACAGACGTACGACCGAGGGGGAACGCTTCATTTATACTCGACGACGATCCCTACCATCGGTAGCTGGACGGTAGATCGCTGGCACGCGGTGTAATTGTGCGCGCGATATCCTCTGAATGTCTCAAATAATTCGATCGCCGAGTTATGCATGTCCCCGCTGTAACGCGAGAACAAACGAATAGGTGTCCAATACGCGTGTTTGTTTCGCGATCGAACGCGCGCCGTGGAGTTGAATAACTTCGATCGGACGATCCGTTTCGCACGAAGAATTTAATGAAAGGAAATTAACAAACGATTAGAAATTCGTTCTAAGTACACCTGGTAACAAGTGATCGAATCACTTTTATTCAATTTGCCATAAGATTGAGAATAGATTAAGACTTTTGTATATAATTTATTGTAATTTTGTATTAAATTTTGTAGCACGTTGCAAGATTTCTTGAAATTTGCGAAAAGCTTTTGTTCGTAAAATTCAAGCGTCAAATAATTATTTCTGATTTAAACGTCAATCTATCATGAGACCCAATGGAAAGCCCATTTCCCCTCGAGCAATTTCCTATCTGTAATTACTTTCCTTACTCTTGTGCTGGACTACAGATCTCGGACTTATCGGGAAAAAAAGGAATGAATCCGTGCTGTAACTGCAGCTGCGTGAGCTGTTTCGTATAAGCTATATACTTAAACAATGCTAGCA
>NW_017176997.1:113036-114916 GCF_001652005.2 Ceratina calcarata
GCACGTAGCGATTTATTATTAGCATTTGTCTTCCGACGTCTGATTTCTTTTTAATTATAGGAAATACGTTTCTCTAAGGTACATAAACTTTTAGGATTAACTGTATAGCCAATACATCCTTAACAAAGAAGCTAACAAGTATTGATGATTGACTTGTACAAAAAATAATTAAATCGTCCAGTACTGCTAAAAACTGAACAGTAGCGACGAGTTTAGAATTTCGTACAGATTTTATTCGAGATATGACATTCATGAAACTGTTGCAAAACTCGTGTCATTAATTAGTAGATATACAACATGTTTGAATGGAATGTGGTCGACGTACGCTTAAAATTGAGAACATTTGATGCACGAAAATAGTGAAAAGTCCTCAGGCAGGATTACTATTGGAAATGCATTTTAGAACGAAATACCATTCAAACAACTACCTAAAATTCAATCGACTAAACTCTGCCAGCGAAGCTTCCGCTTCATAGTACTAATTTCTGTTCCTCATTCTGCTGCCTGTATTTTACAATCTAGTAGCATGTTTCGACGATGCGATCCTCTTATAAAGTAGATACCTATTGAAAACGGATTTCGTAAAATTCCACCCCCTGGGGGTGAAATGTGTTTTCACCAATTTTCAAGTTAGAATGTTTCCTATCTATCGATTGGATTTTCATTATAAAACGTTCTAAAGCGACTTTAGAATCCAGCAAGATGATCGAAAATGATAAAAATGATATGGTTCGGTGTTAATGGCCAATATTCAAAGTCTAAGATCTTAAGATCGTTTTAAGTATTTGCTATCCCATGTTTTCAATCCCTATCTTTTAAAGAAAACAGGGATTTTAGCAAATGCTTAAGAAAATCTTAAATACAACTAACGATATGTTTATAATATAAGTAACGACTCTGAATACCAATCAATGAGTAATAAATTCTAGGATTGGATGCATTATCTGCGGAAGGTAGGCTAGAGAAATGATAGAATGCAACGTTTCTTAAGCCCGTTCTCCACTTGTAACGATCCCACGCATATCGCATCGCGTTTGCGTACTATCAGACTTACAGAACGACTGATAAGACTCAAGTGCAGACCAGACTTTACTTTGGATAAGAAATACAAGAATACTGAAAAAAATAGAATCCAACGGATGTATATATAATTCTTTTTCTAGATCTTGAAGGTACGGGCAAGTACTATGTTTGTAATGATTAGAATATTATTGTAATATGAACTATGAACCCGAGGTGAACCCACGAGGGAACATGGCGGCTATTATTAAAGGTGTGGCTTCTTCCGATTGATTCTAAACGTAAATTTCTATTATACGTTTCATCGTTACTTGCATTTATCATGATTTTATTCGTGATATCACGTTTTCGTAGACGCTGGTGAAATTTGGACTCGGCTATTCGATCACCGACCGTTTGTCCAGGGTGAAATTACGTTCTTTCTACGAGAGTTCCAGGTAAAAAATTCTCAAGTTCCCACCGTACTTTTTCAATATAAAAAAATTTGATAATTACATGAAAATATAGAACTTAAGAAATATTATAATTTTCACCAATTCGTTTATTATTTCATGCGCGTATTTCCTCACAACATCAAATCTTAACCTGACGTATAACCTGAAACCTAATGGAAATTTGTAGGAGAAGAGAGGCGACCGGGAAGTTGAACGACTGTTCAAAATACTCGAGTATTCCACGGAACTAAAAGAAAATCAACTAGATCGAACGGAGCAGCTTGGCGATTGTCATTTGCCCAGCTTAAAAGCGAACGTTGATGTCGCTCTGAGTATGTGCGAAAGGGTACTCCAAAGAGAACAATATTTCGACAGCGTATGGATCATTTTCAATCATTTCTAATAATAATAATTAATAATAACGTT
>NW_017176997.1:115035-136532 GCF_001652005.2 Ceratina calcarata
GACAATATTTCGCTAGCAATAAGAAATTTATATTTAGAAAAATTTAAGAATGCCGATTGAATCGATCGAGGATCCTGCCATTAAAATCAAACCCAACGAGAAATTGATAGAATTCGTCTGCAAAAATGTGAAGAAAACTAATAACGCCCCGCCTGCTATAATGGCATTAAAGAAATTCTCGAAGGATAAGCAAAAAGAAATGCTATTGAAACTAGACGATATTAAATGGTTAAACAAGTACTTAGAAGAATACAGAGCTACCAGTACGCAAAATATTTATTTACACGAGCTGTTAAAGGAAGACGATATCAATCTACCGACTCCGAAAATTACTCCGAGAAATCCGGAATTGGAAGCCAGGACTCAAAAATTGAAAGCGCAACAAGACGCCCTCAGATACAGAGCTATGACCAAAAATGTAGATACTAACGTAATGAGGCTACCGGAAGATAGTATTTCTTATCAAAGTAAGATTCTTGACTTAAACTAAAATTTCTACTCAATGCGCGATATTTATTTTTCTATTGTTCTATGATACATTTATTTGTCTGTTTCAGTGAAACAGATAAATAGGCAGCTGATAGCTGTCGCCCAGTTCGTATTTTCCGTGCTGGCCGGATTCGCTTTCGGGTTTGTGGGCGTCGAATTAATAGTGGGACACTTGGACTTTGGATTTAGATTATTATTAGGCATCATTTGCGCGCTGATTATAGCTTTAGCTGAAATTTATTTCTTAGCAATTAAATTAAACGAAGACGTATACGATACAATTACAACCCCGTCTGCACCAACGTCGAAGAAATTGCATCAAGAGTGAAATCATTATGATAACGTGATAAAGTGTAACACAGTAAAATCGAATAATTTGTAATATAAATATAAACTGTCGAATTTATTTCAATCTTATGAATTTATTTCAACCTTATGAACGAGCCTGGACACTAACACCCAACAGGATCAGGTAAAAGAATATACATAAGAAAACCTTGTTCTCGATAACAGGAAGTCTATCGTGAATTCTGGGAGCGATTTATTGATAAGGAATTAACGTCTGCTAATTACGAAACGGTGAAGTTCGGAGTATAACATTTTCCTCTATCACTCATTTTTTTATTTTCCTATTCAGCATTCAGACTACAATTCTCAGAATAATCTAAATCATCTTGATTCATACAATACTAAACGAAAATCCGATGCATTTATTACATAACACACACGATTTAACTGAAAGTAATGCGAGGCTGAAGTCAATACAAAAATAAAAAATCCTGTACTTCATACAGGCTCATACAATCTATACACAAGGAATTAAAACTGTTCGACTGTCTAGAGTAATGTCCATGTCTGATGATTCCATACAAAAATAGAACTACGTTTGTAAAATTATTGTCCATCTTTAATTGGGAATATAAAATACTGATGAATCATAAATATTTGGAAAGATACCTATTAAATAATCAGAGAGCCTTGTAAACGTGAGTCAAAATCCATTCTTCTATCTCTTGGACTCGCCCTCACTGTCGCTCTTATCACTCGTGGAATCGTTTCTACCATTTTCATTTGTCTCACTCTCTTGCTCACTGTTAGACATGTTCGTATCATCCTCGGCTTCTGCCTTTTTGTCATCACTGTCAGAACAAGAATCTGTCTCTGATTCACTATCACTGTCTGAATCTGAACTCTCCGAACTGCTATTTGAACTCTTTGCAGCCATCATCTCTTTAAATTGCCTAACTGTTATCTTCCTGGGCATTATTTCCCTCAGAAATTCCAGAATATCATTATTCTGCACGACTTCTGCCAAATGCTTATAGTCCAACGAATTCCCTTTGTTACCTTGCAAATGTGCCTCTTCTGTTAAATAATGGATGAACAGTTCCTGCGAAATGATTTTTATGTCTTTTTAAGTCCAAACAAAGTATCCTAATCGAGTATCAAACGTACGAAGCCGGAATTTTTAACCGACCATCAATACGTGAGATATCGAAATTGCATGAATACCAAAGCCTCTCCAAATCTTACCGTGGCTTTTGTGACTAAATATAATCCATCCTGCCCGATCGTATCAACGTACGGAGAACTTTTCATAATCGTTTTCACCCTTGACATGGGTAACCTCAATTCCTTAATTTTAGTAGGCGACGGCGATTCTTGTTCGGACATATTTTATCGAAATTATTTATTGCCTTCGTATAATTGACTCTAATGCAAGGTATGAACCAAACGAAGTTAATAACAGCTGATAATTACAGTGAAACACATAAATAAACTGCAGCTAACGAAACGTAACACGCGCGTAGCATAAATGCATAATAATAACTGCAACTGCGCCGGGCAATCGAGCCGGGAGAGTGGGGGATACGCTTGAAATTTTCAATTTCGGGAAAATTAAAAATCAATTTCTGCTCTTTAATTATTTCCAGAAAATATCTTATAGCATTAGAATCGAGAAATAATATAAATCGTGGTTGGAATACTCAGATTCTTCGTTTCTTTAATTTTCACGCTGTAAGAGCAATAGAGGAAGACTGACATTCTCCTTCTTTCTTTATTACACGAAGTTCTGAATCCAGAGGACCTTGAATTTATGAGTGTTTATGAGATTACGAACCGAGTCGTTAGGTTATTGAGGTTCGTTCATTTATTATTTGTGAAATGTGGCCAGAAGAATATATAGAATTAAAGGTATAGTGGTTTAACTTAATTTCTACAGGCAACTAAATTGTACAAAAATCGATCATTTCTATCCTATTATTATAGCACATCCAAGATTTGTTGTTATGTGGAATTTGTTACGATTTTATGGACACCCCAGTTATAACATCTTGTTCTCACAGTTGTAAGTTGTAAGTTTTAAGTTCGAATTAGTGTTCAATATATTCCACTTTCATTTATTGTATGATCTACGAACTTACGGTTTCAGACTGTTCACTATGCATTAGAAAATATTTGCATTATAAAACTCAATGTCCAGCATGTTTCTCAGAAACATTCGAAAAGGATTTGAGGAAAAACAAAGTCCTAGATGAGATAATCAAATATTTTCAATTAATTAAAGACAAATTGAAGAGGACATTGGAAATTTATATACAGTTCTCGAACAATAACCAGAACGGAGATAAATCAAGTGAAAACAGATTTTCTGATGAATACAATAATGCAACTGATATACAGAATGTTATTTCATACACAAGCAGTAACAATAAATTACAGAATTCGATTTTTGATCATGTATACAATACCCCAACGAAAAAGAATGGTGTTCCAGCCTCGAAAAGTTTTTCAACGAGTGACATAGCGATGAAAACTGTTGTCTCACCGTCCACCAGCTATTTGCTGGTTAAACAAACGTCTAGTCCGAGTCCTAGCACCAGTAGCAAAACTAGGATACCTTTAATGTTCACACCAAAAAGTAAAAAAAGAATCGTACCAACGAATGCGATGGAAGATGTCAAAACTGTTGTGTGCCCAGTTTGCAAAGTAGTAATTTCGGAAATGCATATAAATAAGCATTTGGATGATTGTTTAAAAAGGGAGACGACGAAGGAGAGGCGACCACCGATGTAAGAAAGGAATAATATAATTAATTAAACTGATATATAAAAGTGTATATCCTTGAATCTGAATTTTTAGCATATCAACTCGAAAACCATTGCCGAAGTTAGTTTTCAGTTTAATGAAGGATGCGGTGATTAAGAAGAAATTGAAGGAATTCGGATTGTCTGTTCAAGGAGATAGAAAAGCGATGGAGAATAGATTGCAAAGATATACTATTTTATATAACGCCGAGTGCGATAAATCTATGCCTAGGTCTGCTGCAGAATTAGTTAAGCAATGCGAGGAAGAGGAGAACGTGGAAAAGAAGATTAATAAAACCTCGATTCTTAATGTGAATATCAAGATACGTCAGTTCATACTAATTTATAATAATTTTTATATTGATTGCTTCCAATTACTGTTTCAGAAGTTACAAGTTACTAGAAATACGGAAGAAAATGTTATCGAAGCAGAGAGGAAGAAATATCGTAAGTACTCTGTAATACTATTAATCATTACTATTAATAAATTTAATACATTGATTCTTCTTTATTTCAGTGAACGCGAACAAGGGGAGCTTTGAAAATCTGATTAGGAACATGAAAAGAACCAAAGCCGTGGATTCTTCTCCGAAAAAAGCATCGATCAATCATAATTTATTAGAAAACGAAAAAGAAAATACTTGTGATAATGTTCGGCCACACTCGTTCGAGCATAAGAAACTGATAAAGGAAACAATAGTTGAAGCTGAGATAAATGAGTCTATAAATGAAAGTTCTGATGAAAGTTATATAGTACCTTCTACTCCAACCGGCAGTGGCTACGACAAGGTAAATTGCTACTTCACGATCCAGGATTCTGATTCTGAAACTTCTTTAAAAGTAGATAACGCTGAAAAGAATGATTCTAAAAAGATGGATTCGGATGAAGATAATAACGTAAGTTCGGAGAAAGGAAATGTGAATGGAAACATAAATTCTTCGTGCCTTGGAAAGGAGAGCGAGAATAATTTGGAAACCTCGTACAGTTTGGTCAATTTTGAAAATTTTGCCAAGCAGAATTTAGAAAATGTAGAGGATGAAACTGTGGAGAAACTGGACGAAATGTCAGACAATTCATCCTGTTGTAATAGCAGAAGTAATCGTTCGTTTAGAAAGAGGAGTAGAGAACCAAGTTCGCAATTATCGAACTCTGTAAATAAGAAGGTCAAGAACTCCACTAATGATTTTACTGTAAATGAAGACGAAGAGAAAGATGAGGAGTCGAGTTTCTTAGATAGTTTATTAGAAGAAGAGAAAGACTCTATTTTCTTAAAGAGCTTGTTGGAAGGCGTAAGTGAGGAAACAGTTCCGGAAAATAAATCGAGATCGAGAAAAAGATTACCAAGGAATCAATCGACTAAAAGTAATGATAGTAATCTTACTACAAGAAGAACTTCCAGGAGGAATCCAAAAAAATGAAATTTCCAAAAAGAAGGACAATCTAATTGTACTTTGATCTCAAACTTCTTTTTTCTCGAATGAAATTCTATGTTAATTTATAATCTTTCTACTGTACTGACGATTAATATCAATATATTAGATCACAATTATTATATTTTACTGTGGATCAATAATTTAGTTTCAATAAAACAAATTTAAGACGAACAGAAAACTGAGCCGAGCATTGTAATATATCTTCATAATACATATATATATTTTGTAATATAACTTTGGTATTTATTTTTACAGTATATATATAGTTTCTTCCATGTAATATAATTATATATTAACATTAAAAGCGTTTTGTCTAACAGTATCTATCAGCTTAACAGTCATCACATGTATTTTCAACTTCTAATTATTTAAACGTTGCTTGATTCATTTGTTAATTAATTATACTTATTTAAGATTGAGTTTTAATACAATAAATATAAGAACAATGTATATATATATTCATTTATTTAGGAATGAGAAGTGTTCTTTCTATATACTTCATTAAATTGTTATTTCACGATTTTAATAAATAGACTTCTATTATTTAATCTGATATATTGATAGATTTAATTGATTCTCGTTTAAATTCCAGAAAATATAATTTAAATTTAAGAATATATTTTCTTTTAAGTATTTTATTCATATTGAAAATACATTAAATTTCTGATATTATATATTTATTTATTACGATCTTTTTATATATCATCTTTAATTATTATTTGGAACTATTTTTCTCTTGCCTCAAATATAGTTTTGAAATTATTTAAGTATATATTTATTTACTTAATGATGATATTATTAATAAATTAGACCACCACAGCTCGTTTAAGGCTTCCATTTTCTGCTATTATCAATAAATAAATTTCACGTATGTACGTATTTACAATATACACAACTGCAATTATATATATAAAAGATTCATTTAATCGTTCATCAGAACTTCAATAAATATTGCACTTGATTATCTACCAGTAAATAAATATGTACATATATAATGATAGGCGGATGTAGTCTCCTTAAATAGGCAAAAATAGCTTTCTAATCAAGTAATAGTATTTATATACATTCGTAAATTATTGTAATCGAGAGAACTTTATTTCTAATTAGGCAGAAATAATGACAGTATATATGTACATAATTACTCTTTAACTTCATAATTAGAATTCTTCCGTAATTAGGCAAACATCGTTTCTTAATTAGTCTTGTCTTTCTTTCTAATATATTTCCTTTCTTTTAATTTGAGATTTATCGTGATTTTTATATATACGCGTAAGTACGTCAATATGTCTTGTCTGTTTTTAATTGCTCTTTAACTGATTGTATAATTTTCTGTTGTTTTTAAATAGTGACTAGTCTCTTATTGTTTATATATCTAAGGTAAAATACTATTTTAACTAACTTGTCTCCCTTCTATTGCGCCGCATAACTGTTATTCCGATAGATCCTCTAATTTTCCTTAACAAATCAATTATGTCTGCCGTTGACATGTCCTCCACGGTCTCGTCGTTCACCTAAAATTTTAAAGAACAGTATTATACAATCTTCAAACAGTTTAACACAATAATTCTACCATCATTAGGACGTCGCCCTGTTTTAATCTTCCGTCTTTAGAAGCCACGCTGTCAGGGTGGACCACGGATATAACTGTGCGATTTCCTTCAGACTGGAGGCTGAAACCTAGACGGCTGTTCCAGCCCCTTGTTAGTTCCACCATGAACACCTATAATTCAAATGAATAATTCAAATATCATATTTCCTATATAATAAGCATATTTCTGTTTATGTACAACAACTCTTGCCTTAGTTCCCTGTTCAAGGTTCTCGTCGGTCTTGATCTTAGCTGAATCCGTGGTATCCACTTCCTGTTTCTTCTCTTCATTCCCCTTCTCTTCTTTCTTATTCCCTTCATCATCGGGAGCGAACATTACACCTTTCCATTTCAACAGTCCCTTGCTACCGCCCGGATCTTCAGTCCCCAAGACTTTTCCTGTAAACCAATTAAAAAATTTGTAGAAATTGCTAACTCCTTTTCATGACCTGCTTCCTTCGATCTCATGAAAATAAATTAGTATGCACCTGGTATATCCTGATCGCTGCAATGTTTGCCCTTTCCCTCTGCGGCGTTACTTCCAGTGCTGCCTCCGACAGCTGGATTAGCGCTTTGATAAGCCGGATTCTTGTAACTGAATCCAACTCCGTTAGCGGAATTCAATAACGGCGGCATGGAGGCTGGCTCCGAGGGAAATTCGCTGCTTTCTTCTTCTTTAATAAATTCTTTCGGTTCGATCACCTTAAACTCTTTCTTCGTAACTTTATTATAAGTAACATTGGATTCGTCTTCTTCTACACATTCACTTTCTTCACTCTCCTCTTCTAAGTACTTAGTTCCTTCATTTTCATCTTCGACATTCTCAGCCTCTTCATTTTTTTCGATTTCAGTAGTAGCATTCTCTTTAGTCTGTTTCTTCTTATTAGCATCGCTAGTGGATAAGAATTGGTAGTTCGGTTTGTCTTGTGGAGCGCTCAGGTTCAAGAAGCTGGGTCTCTTCTTTGGAATTGGAGTTTTCAAGGAATCGGAAGAATCGGAAACGTGGTAGAGGAGTGGAGGATCTATTATATCAGTTCCAGGTGTAGTCGCTTGAGAGTTCACGGTAACCTGAGTTCTTATCGAACACTGATCGAAGTCAGAAGACGATTGATTCGACGTTGAGGCTGTTTTCAGACTCACTCGCTGCTCCAAGGAATCTGTAAAGACGATAGCTAAGTTAAATATGATTTAGACTTCATACGCTCAAGGCAATTAGACAGAGAACCAATCTACCTGGCTCGCTGTCCGGAGTTTTAGTGGTCAGGCGACGAACTTTTCTTGGCGAATTACTGGATGTCGTAGCTGCCTGTTTGCAACTCGAGCCTGTCGAAGCTCCAGGAGACAGTTTCCTAACTGCTAAGTCGCACAACATGTCCACAGCCTCTTGTCTGTGAATTGAATAAAACAAAATCGAAATCGAATCGACTTCAGATTTAATTCTCAGAATTTCTTAACTTAATTTTCGGATCTCACCTCAGACACGTTTTGGAAGGGTAATCCTCGGTAGGACTTAACGCAGCTACGGGCGTCTGGCCCATGTCTCTGTACAATCTCAATTTAACTGTGGGCCCACACTGTCTGAGCAGCCGAACTGCTTCCGCGTGACTCATCGGGGATAATGGAGCCCCATCGACGGCTACTATCTTGTCTCCTGGCTTTATTCTCCCGTCGCTTAAAGCTGGCTCTCGTACCAATGCCCTGACGTAATGACCCAACGCGCTGCTATCAGTTTTCCGAAGAGTGAACCCGAGACTCCCGCCTACTTTAGTCATCTCTATGTCGAATTCTCCGCAGGGTTCGATTTGAAGTGGTGGCAGAGGATTCAGCGGTAAATTCTCTCGTCTGGGCGGCGGTGGAGGTGCCACAGGAGGCGGAACGTTGCCATTTTCTCCCGGAAGTCGACACACCACCAATTCGACGGTGCTAGGCGTCGTCCTTAATACTTCCAGAGCCTCGTAGTTAGTCAGGCCAGTTAACGGAATTCCATTGGCAGCTAGCAGGATATCGCCAGGTTGTAATTTATTGCTCAAAGCAGCTGGTTGTTGTGGAAACAATCTCTTCACCCTGACTGGGCCGGCAGTCCCACCGCCAGAAACGCTCAAACCCAATCCTCTGCTACTCTTCTGTAAAGTGACTCTGAACGTGCTCTCCGGAGTGATGTTAGGGAAGCCTTCTCCAGGCAGAGACGGCAGATGCTCCTCTTCCGGTGATTTCTCAGAAGCATATCCTTGATCTTGAGTTTCTTTACTAATTAATTTATTTATCCTCAAATCCAATGATTTATTCACCATCAACTTACCCTTACTACTATTACTTAATTGCTGCCTGTGCTTGACTAATTCACAGTCTGGTTTGTGACCTATTTTCATCAACAAATCGCTATCTTGAATCGATAAATTTTCATCTTCCTTCGGCAATTCCTTCTCCTCGCTCTTCTCCTCGTTCTTCCTCTTCGGGATCGTTCCGACCAGATCGAAATCCAAATTCATGTCGAAAGTCTTCGGGGTTCTTTCTAAAGTCGAGCTTCTCTGATATTTAAGCGAGTTCGAAGTCTCCGAGAAGTTTCGAGGTGGGCTCTTGTATTTTTTGAACGAATCCGTGGTCGAAACTGAGTCCACGTTCGGAGTCTTCCTCCTGTTGGAGGTAGAGCTGGCTCGGCGCGGTTTCAAGAGGTCCAAGTCGCTCTGATGATACCTCCAGGGATCGTTCTCGTCCAAATCGTCCTGTGACCTGTGTTGAACGAGATCCAACGATCCGTGATCCATGAAATGAACACCGACCGACCGTTTCTTATTCGGTAGAGTGCCACCGAGGTTCCCGCTCAGCGTGTCGGTCATTATATTATTATTCTCCTTCAGATTATCATCCTCGATGTTGATCTTATCGTCCAAATGATTCGGAAGCGAGCCACAAAGCTTGTACCTCTCCCTTTGCCCGCTGGAACAAGGAACCAGCATCTTCCCCATACTGTTCAGTTTCCCTTTCGAGTCGCACAAGTTCCCGGAGGACTGCGTCCTACGACCATTCAGGCCTTTCGAGTTATGTCGACTGAGGTTGGAGCCCATTCTGGGCCTTTCTTCCTCAACTGCACTTTGATTTATGGCATCTTGAGGTCTCTCCTTAATCTCTTCTTCTTTCTTTCTCTCTTTCTCATTTATTTTAAAAGATAACGAGTCTAGTTGGAATTCTTTACTCTTGGAGAATTGCTTTCTAACACTTTTTCCTTCGTTCTTCGGTGTTTGCGGTGAATTCGATCTCTCTTCAACTATAACAAGTCGAAATACTTAATGGAAATTAAGATACAGGAATTACGGAAGGAATGAGGAATAAAGGAAGATCGGTTATACATAAAATATGAATACAATGGCAAGATAAAACATGATACACAAATTACTATATCGCATAATAAACTAAATAACTGTACGAGCCAAGCTACATCTTAATACAAGATTTATCTATTTTTTTCTAAACACATCATAGATTTTCCCTGAAGATTTCGAATTGAGATCTACTGGGAAGTACATGGTTTAACGTATATATAAATAGGTAATAGGGTTTCACGCAGGAATGAAGCTAATTCTCTCTTAAACCTAGTAAACACTGTTTCCACTCTAATTGACAGTTACTTCTCATTCATTGTATGTAAAAATCGAAAGAAGAGGATTCTCCTCCAACTATATACATATATATACATATATATATAGATAAAAGTATAAATATAGCAGAGTCACCAAACCAGTTCTCTTAAAATAAACCGAAGAATCGCATTCTTCAGATATTTATCACTTAAACCAGCGATTCGATAAAAAAAGAAGAGGCGCATCTCGTAATAATGATTATATCAATTCATTTTATATAATGCACGCAGGACGTCAAGGTCAGATCGTTTTTAATTTCAGCTACTGCGGTTTTACGGCGAAACTCGATCGCAGTGTAAACATGTAAGTCTTAGTTGATTTATCCTCGTTCGTTGTTTGATACAAAAATAAATACGATAATAAAAGATCATCAGATAACTTAATGAAGAAATTCTTGGCGATTGATAAAATCCAAGAGAACGATGAACTCTTGGTTGCCAGGTAACAAGAATAGGAAAACAAGTGTTTTATCGATTATTCGAACCACTATATCGGGAATTAGGCCCTTAAATGAACAGCATTTTTCTATTGATCAAACATTGATCAATACGCGCATATATACATATGTACAGAGACGTACGCGTTATATTACTGCGTTTCTTCACGATTATTCCACTGAATCTTTGAACATTTTACCGCTTGGTGGCTTATTAATTTCGAATATCGATATTGAAATCCCTAATCGATACGAGGATAACGATCAATATTTGAATCACTTTGTGACTGTATATATGTGCGTGCAGTGCGTTTAAATTGGGAATTAGTTCCGCAGAAGGTGATGCTCGAACGAATCGTTAATTGTCAGCAAATTAAAGAGTAAGTGTGATAATCGATAATGGAGGACACGTACTTAATGCGGTTTGGAGTCGTCTGTCATCACTATGCGACACTGCTCTCTTTAATCAAGAACATAACCTCTGGACGCGTAACACTCTCACGGTTAAAAACTGCGTAAACAATGGGTATTTGTTATACACTTGTCCACGCACTGGCGTTTAATCCGCGCGTTCTGTTCGTCGGAGGACGTATGTGTAATATGTATATCTACTGAAATAGAGCACGGGAGGTCAGTAGGTCGAGTCAAGAGTAAAACGCGTTCCGCGCATAGTATTATAACATTAAGACCGTGAAGGTGCGCGAAGTTAGGCGCGACAGGTGTGACGTAAGCAGGTTTATGCAGGTACCCTAACGAAGAACACTTCTTTGATATATAACAAACGTAACACTCCGTGGTTCTCGAGAGACTGACGCTCCGGCGTTTTACCGAGCGGATCCCCACTACTTGTCGGCTACCCCACCGACGTGATCCATATTACCGTCCTCGCCGTTGTCCAGATTTTCTTTCAACAAAAAAACAAGGTGAGTATAAACAATCTTTGCCTACCTTTGATTCCCCGTTCTCTCTTTTTCCTTCTCAATCGCCTCTTTTTCATTTCTTCGTCGAAGTCGAACGAGGAGGAGGAGTCTTCTCGTTGCTTCTCTTTGTCGAGGATCTTCTCTTCCTTCTTCTTTTTTAATAACTCGTATACTCGTTTGAAATAATCTTTGGCTATATCCTCGTTCGATTTATTCATCAACACGTTGTTGCATTCTAGGTTTTTACTATCCTCTTCGAGCTCTTCGATGTTCTCACTGCCATCGATTATTCTAAATGTATTGCTCCTCTTCACTGTCGACTTTCTTAAATTATTATTATTATTATTGAATTCTTTAGAATCGTTTGGAATTCTGTTTACGTTGAACGTATTTCTGTTATCTTCGAAATGCCTGGTCTGTTCATTGTTCCTTTTTGTGTATTCCGAAGCTTGTTTACTCGTTCCATCTTCGATTTTCCTTATATCTTCCAACTCCCCAGAGAATCTCTTCTTTATCCTCTTCTTCCTCCTTCCTTTATCAGTTTCCCTCACTATAATCTCGCTCTTCGATTTCAGAGGTTTGTATCCACAGCTTCCAAATGCTGTAGTTCCAAATTTTGTACTGAAACCATCAACGTTCCTGTTTCCCTGAAGTCTGCTCCTGTAGGGACTTCGAATATCATTTGGATTCCTTGAAAAATGTTCAGTAGAAGCGGAAGAAGTAGTCCCATTACTACTTTTTTCATTGGAAAGCTCTTCATTCTTCGAATCTCCGAAAGTTGGAGAAAAAGAAAAGGACGAAGAGGCTTTACTAGTTTTATTATTCTCGACTGTAGAGACAGATTCTCGAGACACAAACTTCGAGTCCCCAGGATAGGAGAACGAAGAGGAGGTCTTAATTCGAGACCTGCTCCTTGAACGAGATTTATTTTCTAAAGGGAATCCTTCGTACTGCGTTAAACCTTTGAGGAACGAGCCTCTAGCCCTTTGGGCTGTGTTCTCCGAAGTTTCCACCATTACTTTACCATTTTTGTTTAATAATTGTATTATTGGAAGTGAGCTCGAGGAGGACGTCGTTAACTCCCAATCCCAATGCAGAGGTTTGTCCAATTTCAGTCTGATAATTGGTGGTTCAAAATCATTGAACGACGAAGATTTCGAATCGTCTAGCGACGATTTATGAGAGTTCGACCTTGTACAGGTCGCCGTTACTATAGAGTTCAAGTTCTTCATGATTATTCTTATGAACAGTCCACTTTGATACAATTTTTCACATTAAATTCATATTAAACGAAAATACTTGCTATTTCGAGGAACTACATCAGCAGTCGTATTTTTTTCTTGAAACTTGGTAAAAAATCAAGAATGGATTCACTGCCAAATTCGCTGTCAAGTCACTGTCAGTTCCGCTAATGTCGAACATATTTAAAAACCCACTTTATTCTATTCCTTTCTGTTGATCACTCGTTCGATTGTTAAAAAGTTTATCGCAGCGTGAAACTCGATTTGTTAAATGAATTATTCGACTTTTCGTTCGTTGAATTGCTCGAGTTGCTCGTACGAGAAGCGAAATTCTACTGAAAGCTTCCTCAGAATATTCCTCGGTGTGTAAACCCACGGTTTCGTCATTTCAGTCCAGAAATAGATCTCGTTGGATCCAAGAGTGATCCAAGAATGTTAACATAATTGTGTCACAAGTAAAGGAATGTAATAAAATTAATGTACTACGTCGCTAGAATTTTGTTTTACTCGTACTTGCAATTAATTAAAAGGGACAATGAGTCGTGGATGAGATGTTACTAGCACTATAATCGTTATACGCTGTTTTATTTATTTCTTTATTTATTTAACATAGCTACCTATTCATATTACAATAACAATCATTACGACAGAGTCTATTGGAGAACATAAATTTATATACATGCGTATACTATATGTATATAACAAATCTATATAAATTACAAATTAAAACGTACAATAGATATGAAAGAAACGACGACGACGATTCGTTATAATTTAATTGAAATTATAGTATTAACTTTCAACTATAATTTTCATATGTATATATACACACAATTAACTATACAGTACACAATGATCAACTAATGCGTAGCGGAAATTTTTCAATTGTAACAATTAGTTATGCGATATAGATTTTTACTATATGGTACAGTAGAATACGAGGCATGGGGTTTCTGGTTTCGCTTTAAGTAAACAGTTATTGATACCTGAATAGTACTCTTCGTTTAGTATTGTTGTGCTCTGTATCTATAAAAAGGCAATTGATTTCACTCTTAATTAATTACACACGGCACTTCTAACTAATATAGATTTTGATTTCTACCAACCTGAAGGGTAGTGGTTTCTTTCTGCTCCGTTCGATCCTCTTTAACATTCGAGGATTCCTCAGTCGTTCTGTCCTTTCTTTTCAAATCGATTTTCATCCCTAGGCAGCTGGTCTTCAACGTTGGCTTAACCGGAGCCTTCTTCTTCTTCTTGTTCTTCGGTATATTATTAGATTTCCCTTTATTCTTCCCATCACCTTCGTCTACATTTTTGTTAGGACTTTTAGCACCAATAATAGTAAATCCGTTCTCGAATTTCACGGATTTCTTCTTTTTAATCTGTGTATTTGCCTGATGGTCTTCTCTAAAGTTATCAGTAATTATATCACTATCGTTATCAATTCCAATCTTGTGGTCCACGATCTCGCACGTCCTCGATTCGATTAATTGATCAAATTCGTTTGTCACTACTATTTGCGTGTTAATCTGACAATTGACATCGTCGTTCAACGATTTCGCTTGAACTATCGTTTCACTATTATTGGTTTCCTCGTCGTTAACATTGGTCTCGCCCTTCTTAATACTAATATAGGCCATTCCACTATTAAGGTCCGCGTTACTATTATCATCGATACTAAATTTATTTCTGTTTATCATAAAATCAATCGACCCCTCGCTATAATGATTATATTCCTTTAATGATTTCAACGATCTCGGTGGTTCGTTCTTCACAGTCTCTTTCAATTCCAAACTCCTACGTATACTAAATACTGATTGATGCCCTGGGACTACTTTATCTACTCTAGTATTACTGTTTATACTGTTTCTAACCGTAGAGTCATTGTTAATCGTCGTCTCTCGTCGTATCTCGTAATAGTTTACGAATTTCCTAACTTTACCGGGTGTCACTACGGCTTGGTCCTTATTTAGAATTCCTATGGGTGTCGCGGTCCCGTTATTGTCATAATTACAATCGCCATTACAATCGTGGGACCCAGAGCTCGTTAATTTACTAATTATGGCACTATCGTTCTCCTCTCTATTGTTATTACTATTATCATTATTATCGGCTTTATTAATTCCCGTGCTAATTAACTTTAAATCTTGATTAGGTAAGTCGTTTGGCAAATCATTAGGCGACTTGTTACACGAATTACTAGGCAAATTATTCATTAAATCGCCTTTTATTATGTCAGTCTTTTCACTATATAGTATAGTTTTCTTCTCAGTGTTTTTATCATTTAACACAGCATTTTCAGTATCGTTACTGACTATAGCATTCTCAATATTTTTTAGTCCATCGTCAGTGTTTAACGCAATCTCTTGATCGTTTTCAATATTTCTACCTTCTTCACTGTTTAATACAGTCTCCTTCTGATTATCTACTTTATTTTCTTCGATAATTATAATTTTCCCTGTTTTTACTCCTTTTTTGCATTCTCTATCCTGGCTCACTGGCTTCAACTTGATTTTATCGAAGTTTGACAGTAACTCGTTTAAGACGTTGCATTTCACTTCACCAGTCGATTTTTCATTTACCTGAACGGTTCTCCTCGATGGCGTAGCCTTCCTAGAAAGCTCCTCTGTCGTTGATTTAAAACCGTTCATAATTTTAGACTCCTGGAGTTTCTTTTCGTCTACCTCATCTGAAATTAATTTCGTACACAGTTCTAGCGATTTTGTGTCATCGGTGACCACTTCACAGCTTCTCCATATGTCGGAACTGTCCGATAACATGTTCTCCAGGAAAGAGTTTCTTCTGATGTTAACTGGAATGCTAATACTTTCCCGTTTTCTGTTTTCAAAACACTCCTCGGTTGATGTCGGAGTGCTTTCAATCTTTTCTTCTAGCTCGCATTTAGTAACTCGATTTCGAAAGGAATCACTTTCTAGGAACTTCCTTTTATGTTCTCGATTACAATTTTTATTAACGCTTTTCTCTTTTGTTGTTATTAACTCTTCATTCTGAATTGTTCCTCCGATCGCTGAATTTTCATTAATATTTGCTGTATTTTCTTCAACAATATCAATTTTATTCTCAATCGATTCAAATTCCGTTTTATTATTATTATTCTTGGGTTCTGTACTCGATTCTTTATCTTCTTCGAGTTTGTCTAACGATTGTTCCACTGTTTGTTTGATCTTCTCATCGAAACTCTTGCTTACGTCTTCAAGTATGAACGATTCTCTATTACTGCCTTCCTGACAGTCTTCAGAATCATTTTCAACATTTTCCATCGATTTGTTATCGATATTTTCATTAGAACTACAATTAGTATGATCTTCTTTAATATCCTCGATTTCTTTTTCATGTGACAAGCTCTTCTGTACTAAATCTTCAGTATTTGTTAGAATATCAATATTTTTATTAAATCCTCCGTCAAAAACTTTATCTAAGTCCGTATCGTCGGTGATCTCAGTCAATATCACTGAATTAATTCTATAACTCCAATCTATTTCTTCATTGACTAAAGCTTGCATATCATCTGAATCATCAACAACAGTTTCCATGTCTTTATCTGTCGTGATATCTGTTAATATTGAAGGTTCGTGATTAAACACTTGCTCTTCGTCTTCTATGGGTTCTATATTCTGTAAACTATCGTTCGAAGCTTCACCATCATTATTCATGTACGAATTAGTGTCGTACAAATCGTTATTATCTAAGCTGTAGTCGATGGTCGAGGAACTAGGAGATTCTATTATGAACCTGACTTTGGTGAATCGTGACACGGGAGAGGGTTCCTCGGATTCTTGAAAATTCTCATTAAAACTGTCGTAATTCATAGGACCCGCGGATCGCCTAATATTAACTCTGTTACTCCTGTCCATATAATTTTCAAAGATGAAGTGATTTGCTTCTTCGTAACTTTCCCTGAACCTGTCCAAACATTTTCCGAACGGGAGATTCGTGGTGGTGACGCGAAAACAAAGATCGTTCTCTTCGTCTTCTAACGAATTTGCGAATGATTGTTCGAAAAATTGACTGAACGACTCTTCCAACGATTTTCCGATTGATTCTTGCACGAATCCAGTGTTCTCTGTATTTTTGTACGAGTCTTCTTGGAACGAATCATCTATCGATGATTTTAGACTCTCGGAAGATTCTTCTTCTTTGAAGGATTCCTGGTTTGAAGAATCTTGAAGAGATCGATCGTCGAACGATTCTTCTTTTAAGGATTCTTCAATAGATTTATAAGCACTGATGTCTGAAAATTGCCCTGAATTCTCTTCAGGATCATCCAAATCATTCAACTTCTCTGATGATTCTTGATAAGAAGTTGCTGAACAATCTAAAAATAGCTCGTTGCAGTTTTCTTGAATAGAATTTTTATCTTCCTCTTCTGATTCTTTAGGATCTTCCTGACACTGTTCAACACTGGGTTCGGATACAATTACATTTTGAAAATCGTTCAGAGTGAAAAATAATGGTGGATACTTGTTACTGTCTTTCTTCAGCAACGTCTCAAACACGAAGAGAGGCTTGTCCATCGAATTCATAGTAGAATTAGTATTCAAATTCTCGCTTTCCTTAGATTCACAAACTTCGCTGACTTTCGAACTCTCGATCATCTCTTCTTTGTCTTTCGTCTCTTTCTTCTTCCGTTCAGTTTTCACGACGTTGGACTTCAGTCTTCGAGGCGGTGGCGGTGGAGGAGCCATGCGTTTCGCTTTGAAACGTATCGACGTTTCCTCAGGCGAATTTATGATAATCGTAGGCATTTTCGATCTCAATTTCTTCTTCCTTCGAGGAGGAACCGGCGGCATGTCTGCAACAACGTTCATATGCTGCATGATTCGAATGTGCAATTCTATCTATTCTACACACACTCGTTTTTATCTATTTATTTATCTAACTCTTAATTCTCCGATTCATTTTTATACTCGATTCGTTTATGTTACATTTTCGAATTCTAAAATGGCAATCACTATTTCACTGAATTAACTATATTAACTTGTAACAATTAGCGTGTTTCAAAGAACGGATGCGTTCCGTCTGACCGTCGTGGACGTTAGACCTGTCGAAGAATACTAATCGGTAAAGGTGATTCCCTATAAATGACAGAAGGCAACCCTCGGTTTATCTTCTCTTTCTCTCTAATAGTCAATAATAGGCAGTGATTCACTGACATTAACTAATACCGACAAGCTCTAATTTAATTTTACGATAAGAAGCCCCATCATTTCGCATAATAGTTTCCGAGACGGTAATATTTAGTATAATTATACATTAATTAAGTACATTGGATTATTTGCTAATCTGAATGTACATAATAATGGACTTACAGTTTCTTTTTAAATGAACACCTGCCTGCTGGTTCTACTGACTTCGAAATCTTCTATGCTCAACATCATGCTAGCAGATTTCAATTCATCATTGCTCGCGTAGTGATTAGCGCTTTCATAGTTATTAGGATGATTGTTATAGTAATTGTAATGATCCATAGAACTGGAGGCTGCGCTACTGTAAGCGCTCGAAGTATTTTGCACTGAAGAACAATCGATTGTTCTTTGGAATTTATTTATTGCACTCATATTCCTCATTTCGTCACTGGAAATATTTATATTAATGAATTTAAATATATAATTGTATATCAATATATTTTTATTGAATTGTCATGCTTACTTTAAATAATTAGTATCTACGTTTTGATTATTCTGTTTACTCTTTCGAATCTCTTGAGAGAGTACTAATACTATAGTTTCAGACGAGTTCTGTAGCAACTTTAAAGCATCCTCGTATCTTAAATGCAGTAGACTCTGTCCATTTATAGCAACTATACGATCACCTATAATGAGTCAATTTTAATGAGATTCACTATCTCTTTTTAATATTTTTATTATACCTTTATTAATATTGCCAGCCATGTCTGCAGACCCTCCGACTGAAATCGCTTGGACGTAGACTCCACCGTCGTTTCCTTCAGTCACCTGTAAACCAATACTACCTCCATCGCCTCTCTTCAATCTGATCGTTTCCAAATTTCTCTCTTCAGCAAAAGAGAGTTCTTCGAGTCGAGCTGCTAGCGACGTAGACATCGATTCATCGTTCGGCACGTGAAATGTTTCATCGTTCGTTGGAATATCAGCATCTAAGAAATATATTTATTTATTTATTACATAGCTTATGTATTTAAATTATAAAATACTAACTTAATACGTAAGCTTCAGGCATTGGCGACTCTTCTGTCGATCTTGCTAATGATAAAGAGTTAATAGATGAATCTGTATCAGATTTCACTGATAGTGTCTCTGTATCTTTATACAACATGCTACTATAAATCGCTCTGGTACCCATTTTCACTCCCAAACGTCTGGGCAAGCTCGGAGTTCGATTGCTATTAACTCCTTTTGAGTGTTTCGAAGTATAATTCGGCAAACTCGAAGTCTTCATCTAGAAATTAGCAAATTACCAATAAAATATTCCCACTAATTGCATTACGTCTCGTTACCTTATGTACAGATTTCTTTATATCCGAGACATCCCATATTTCCTCAGGAACTGGAAAATCGTTTTTTCCAACTTTGTTAATCGCCGCGTACAGTTCTTCAGGGTTGTTTAATGTTTTCGAATTATTCCCTTCTTTCGTTACAACGATTTTCGGTATGGAATAAACGCCGTCTCTTTCCATCTCCTCGTCTCTTTTTAATTCCGGCTCTGAATTCAATTGTGGGTAGCTGTAGAATTTCTCATCATTGGTTACAACGATTTTAGGAATCCTAGCAATCGAATAATCGCTTTCCATTTCGATTTCTTTCTCCCTCTGCCTTTTTATTTCCAGCTCTATTTCCCTGTCCGTCTCGATTCTAGATTTAGTCAGATCCATCTGTCGCGTCCTTGATCTCGATTGATGATAAGTATCCTCGTTCTCCATGATTATCCTCTCCATTTTTTCAATTCTATCAAGTTTCTCGTTTTCTTCTTTCGAGTTTAGCAGATCTCTTTCGGATACATCTTCCATGTCCCTGGATTCTCCTTCGGGTTCCAGCCGGATGTTAACTTGAGCATATAAAACGTCGTCTTCCGTGGAATAAGGATCCCTCGCTTTTGGAATTGCACTTGAATTCGGTATCGGGTCTGCATACGTCATATCCTTTTCTGGATTCTCGTTCTCTTTATTCTGATACTCTTCTAATCTCATCGAGTAATTCAAATTCGATTGCTGAGTACTTTTCATAGTATTCGCTATACAAATTTTCGTCTTCCCATCCACTTTCCCCTGAGATTTAGATTTAATATTGTGCGACTTGGATTTTAATTTCAACGGTGATTTCGTTTTTTTCTCTTCTTCCACTTTTGTAGGTGTCTCAAATTCTGTACGGAATTAATTGTATTAATAAATATCCGCTGCTAATTCTATTGTTTATAGAATTTAACTACTTAATTTATTTAATAATTTTTAATTGAAATGTGTTTCCATTAAAAAGTGAATACGCGATACTGAATAGCTACCTTTTGACAATTCTTGTAAAGAGGAAGTGAATTCGGAACGAAGCCTCAAGAAAAACTGGTGATGTAAAGATGTCAGCTTGAATGCGAAGTAACTCCTGAAAAACGAGATAGAAGTAATAATTAAAAGCAGCGAAACTTCTTTCATATCTGAATCTCGCATAAAAGCTGCATTTAAATTTAATTCAGTACACGTGCTCCTACTTCTATTCACGTCAATTGAAAGAAATACTCACTTCTTGTGATCCATTCGCAATTTGAATTTGCATCGCTTCCCACTGTTTAATTTCGTATAAACTATTAAACAATATTTATTGTAACTCAGCGTTTCGATGTCCTTCCAGTAAAATTGGGCTAATTCAATTCTTTCCCTCGGTTCTCCACCCCTTTCAAATATCTTCAATCCTTGAATATTAATCGCCAGCCATATATTGTTCTCCTTTTTCTTTTCACTCTTCCCGTGTTTACTATCAATATTTTTACTATTATTACTAGAAGAGTCGTGAGCTTTCCTCTTACATTTAGTTTCCTCGTAAATATTCTTTGAAGAAGAATAATCTTTACTAATTTTAATTAATTTCCCATCCTCGCTGTTATACAAAATTTTCCTGCCGCTCAAATTCTCGCAGTCCGACTTAGAAATCTCGTCTTTCCGCGAATCTCTGCTCTTATCATTTTTACACGCTTGCGACTGTCTATCCTTATTATTAATCTCATACGACTGTCTACTATTACCCTCGCTATAAATCGTGTCGTTATCTTCTTTTTGAATTTCATACAATCGTTCACTATTATCTTTAGAGCAATAAATCGGTTCTTGATCGGTGCCAATTTTCCTCGGCTCGTCGCAATGAAACTTTTTCTCGTTCGATTTCTTCCCTTTCTGCTTTCCCATTATTTTATTAAAATCCTTCACGTCTATAGTCGCTATGTAATAGTGGAAACCGTAGTCCTTCAACGATTGAGCGTGATTAATAAACATCTCTTCGGCCTTGTTCGAGTCTAAACCGTTCCTATTGCGATGAGCCTGATGAAGAAGAGACTTGAGTGCCTTCACACATTTCAGTTCCTCAGATCCCTCGCTTTTACTCAAACTGTCCAGATTAATAATAAAAGACTCGGGGACGTAGTGTTCCAATAAAAAATAATCACCACATCCGTGTTCCTG
>NW_017176997.1:138571-142311 GCF_001652005.2 Ceratina calcarata
AATAGAAGCTCCATAAATTCTTTGAAATAAGGAATAATTTATTGTACCTGATGCCCTGAAGAGATGGTAAGAAAAATCGTATTCTCAGATAGAGCATAAAATTCGTCGGTAGAATTTTAGTTTTGTTGCTATTGTTATCGTTCAACCATCCCGGAGGCGCTATTTTATTTAACTTGTAATCCGAAGGTAATATAGCAAAATCTCCTGCTAATAATACTGCGAGGCCTAACGCGAAATTTTCATCTAGATTCTCCTCTCTCACAATAGCCTGAAATTGTTATATATGTATAATGATTGCATTAGTCAAACAGTGGAAAATTGAATCTCTTATCTGTAGGAGACACTCTAACTCTCTTTCCCGAATCGATTTCAAACTTTATTACTTTTGATTGACCCCCTCGACACGTTCGATTCAACTTTTCACATTATACTCCCGCCGCAAATATTGAATTTTCAAGAGTCAACGAAATACGAGACGATCGGCAAATAAGAAATCTTTTTTTTTAATTTATGAGATACCTGGAATAGATCGCCGGCTGTTATCTTCTGCGGGTCACAGCTTACTTCCAATCTCTGTCCAGTTAACATTATTACTATAATTCTCCCACAATTTCCAGTCTATAAAAAGAATATTAATTATTTTTATAAAGAATCATGTGACCCATTTCATAAAACATGATATAAAAGTCGATGTAGTCAGAAAATCCGGTATGGTCTAGTGGCTAGGATACCTGGCTTTCACCCAGGAGGCTCGGGTTCGATTCCCGGTACCGGAATTCATTTTTTTTTTTTAATACTCACCTTTATTTGACCAACGGATAACGTCTTAGGTGGCTGATTAGCTCTGACTACNAAAATAAATAGAAGCTCCATAAATTCTTTGAAATAAGGAATAATTTATTGTACCTGATGCCCTGAAGAGATGGTAAGAAAAATCGTATTCTCAGATAGAGCATAAAATTCGTCGGTAGAATTTTAGTTTTGTTGCTATTGTTATCGTTCAACCATCCCGGAGGCGCTATTTTATTTAACTTGTAATCCGAAGGTAATATAGCAAAATCTCCTGCTAATAATACTGCGAGGCCTAACGCGAAATTTTCATCTAGATTCTCCTCTCTCACAATAGCCTGAAATTGTTATATATGTATAATGATTGCATTAGTCAAACAGTGGAAAATTGAATCTCTTATCTGTAGGAGACACTCTAACTCTCTTTCCCGAATCGATTTCAAACTTTATTACTTTTGATTGACCCCCTCGACACGTTCGATTCAACTTTTCACATTATACTCCCGCCGCAAATATTGAATTTTCAAGAGTCAACGAAATACGAGACGATCGGCAAATAAGAAATCTTTTTTTTTTAATTTATGAGATACCTGGAATAGATCGCCGGCTGTTATCTTCTGCGGGTCACAGCTTACTTCCAATCTCTGTCCAGTTAACATTATTACTATAATTCTCCCACAATTTCCAGTCTATAAAAAGAATATTAATTATTTTTATAAAGAATCATGTGACCCATTTCATAAAACATGATATAAAAGTCGATGTAGTCAGAAAATCCGGTATGGTCTAGTGGCTAGGATACCTGGCTTTCACCCAGGAGGCTCGGGTTCGATTCCCGGTACCGGAATTCATTTTTTTTTTTTAATACTCACCTTTATTTGACCAACGGATAACGTCTTAGGTGGCTGATTAGCTCTGACTACGAATTCTGGGCCGATACACTGAGCCCGATTGAAACACTTCATTATAGGCCCACTTCCTATCGTTCTATATAATCTGGAGGGAGCCCTTTGAACTGGTTTGTTCTTACGAGCCCTCGGCCCGTTCCTCACCAAGTTTCTATAAAGCATAATTCAGTATCATGAATCTGGTTTTGATTGAATTAAAACTTATCAGAAATTAGTATACCTGGGTGGTTTCGCTGGAGGTTCGGATCTGCTGTTACCCTCTTCGTCCGAAAGTAACGAAGCCTTTTTCAAAGTCGTGAGGATTCTCGGAGGTTTAGGTGGGCCCTGAAGATTGTGTTTTAACTTTATGGAAGAAGCTGGATTATTCTTCCCTTCGTCTTCTTCCTCTTCTCTTTTCGTGTTCAGACGTTCGTTCCTATTTTCGAAATTCCTCTCCTGCTGCTTTTGCTCCTCTTGCTGATTTCTATTAGGCAACTGAGGATTCGAGTATTGTCTCTTCATTATGGAATTCATATACCTCGCCGAGTTACTGTAAATCTCTTCTTCCTTCTTTTCTTTCTGTATTAATAAAGTCATGTCCGGATGAGAGTAACCAGTCGGTTGACTCTTCGTGGACAGTCCGTTTACCTTGCTAACATCTTGCGAACTGAGGAAAGGTTTAACTGGCAACGAATAAAGTGGGTCACTATAATTTGTATTACTATAATATTCCCTTCCATCGTTTTCAAGGTTTCTTTCAGAATTGTATTCAGGTTTGTTCTCCTCGTGGTAAATCGTCGATGGCAAATTCCCGCTGCTCCTAGTGTGCTGCAATTTATTATCCGTACAAATCGGCTGGGAGTTCGTCCTCAAATGATTGTAATTACATCGACCTTGATGACTGTTCACCGGGTTCCCAGCGATCTTAACATTCGCCCCGATCTCTTCTTTATTTAACTGCGACTGCTTATCGCATAGACTCGTTAAATTAGGATGTGAGTGCGAATTCCTCGACTGAAGTTTGAACAGAGTCCCCTTCGCTTTATGATGACTCGGGTAATGATAATGAATTTTTGATGACGCTTGCGGTTCTTGGGGAACCTCACGCGGTTCTCTATATTTTTTAAATTGCTGTTGCTGTTGCTTCTGTTGATGGTGAACCTGCGCTTCTTGGAATTGTCGAGGGTAATTGAGCGAATATCCTTGCTTCTGATTAATTCTGGGCCCGCTGTATTGATTGCATTGACTCCGACAGTAGACCTCATTATCTTTATCTTGACCCTGATATCTTTGTAAATTAGCCTTGACCTGACCTCTGAGATCTGTTTGCTGGTAATGCTGAAGACTCCTGGGGTCGGGTTTCATTAAATGATTTCGTGGGACATCGTACTGGCTCACGGTCTGTTGCTGAAGACACTGATAAGGATTTCTATCCTGGTTAGGAGGCGGGTACTTGATTTGATTCGGTGGATGCTGTACTTGAAGCTGATTCAAATGTTGATAGGCGATTCGTTTTCGAGCTGAATACTGCGGAGACCTAATCACTTCTCTATACATGTCCATCACTATATGGGTGAACGGTTTCGATTGCAGACGGGTTCTACAATACTCGGAAATTACGTCTAATAAATTCATTAAGGAAGCTCGTCGTTTAGAATCTGGTTCTGTCATAGCTGCTAAAACGCTTTGAAGGGCTGACGAGGGTGAGACCGAAACGGTACCAGTCAGTGCTGAAACTCGGGGGGTTGTGTCCAATAAAGCTCTTCCTAGCGAGTACATCCACATCTGTAAAAGGTTTTCTTAAAGATCGACTCTGAATAAAATTTCTGATACACAGGCTCTCAATAAGAAGTACTATATTATAATAATGCCTTGCTTAATGATTTAAATCATATTGTGTACCAAGTCAGTAAATGAATTTATTCTTCTGGCAAATTAAAATAATAACATCAACGATGTCAGTGGATAATTTGGTATTACGAACTCTGAATACTTTTGTTGGTGGTAATTAATATATTATTAGTTTAATTTTTAGAATAATTAGTACTCACTTTTTCGGAATCA
>NW_017176997.1:143550-146169 GCF_001652005.2 Ceratina calcarata
ATGGAATATAAACTATACTGTTTTTAATTAGTATTTGTCTCGATTCAATCATTTGCTCCATTCCTTATTTTTTAATAACAGATTTCGATTAAAAAATAAGAGACTCCATCGATTCCAAGAAATTTTACAATCCAGTTTACCCATGAGCTAATATTTTTCTGAAAAAACGGGAACTGCAGATATTTCATTCGTGGAACGGAAGGTAGAAAAACATAGAGAGAGCCTTTTCAGACATATACCCGTATTTATATGTAATATCCAGACTGGAGAACGTTTCAGGATGTGTGTACGGACAGGGTGAGAGATGGAGAAGAGTAAACGTGAATGCGGTAGATACGTATGCACGTGTATTTCATAGCCACGCGTGTATGTACATAAAGTGTCAGTAAACTTCATTTGCCGGGATTACCACGTTGAAATTTCGCGGATTCCTCTCGTCATCCTTCCCTCTCATAATCTCCGTGTTCACGTGCTTTTGACATACGTGTACTTAATTTCCCTCCACCCCGTCTACTCTATTTCTCGTTTACTATGCGAAAGAATTAAACACTGATCTATTTAAAGGTAGCACCTATTTATACCTCCAATAAAATTTCCTCTGTTTCTATGAATGAATCGTACAAAAAATGCTTTGAAAGAAAATTAGAAAATTCAATAGCCTTCATGAACGTCTCAATGAAATGACACAGTGAATGGATGTATTAATCTCAGGCTGTAATAATTCCTGGAGCTGTCCTTTCGCAGGACACGTAAAGACAATAAGGCGAATATCTGAGGAATTGAAATCTTGAGAATTGAGAGAGGGAGAGAAACGGAATCCTTGGAATCCAAGGGTTTCGTATCTAGCTAGATTCTGCATCCTGTCTAACAGGCATAGTACTTCTAGCTTCGCGAGTTATGCCGGCTCCCAAGTGCTCGGCCTGGGTACGAGCATGCCACATGACAATCTTAACCCGAATTATCTACATACTATTACGCATACTCTTCACAGTTCTAATCGTATATACTACGAACGTTTCACTATCTGCCTTATTTTTATTCTTCTCTTATCTAAATGTGTCGGTCAGCTGGAATTTTAATATCTACATGGAAATTCTTTCATGGAATTCTTTATGTACGGCTAAGTAACAAAGCATACCGTACCAGTCCGGTATGGTCTAGTGGCTAGGATACCTGGCTTTCACCCAGGAGGCTCGGGTTCGATTCCCGGTACCGGAATTCATTTTTTCTTTCTAATTACAATTTTTTAATAAGAATTTAAAAGACATACTAACAATATCTATTTAATTCTTATTTTTAACTGATTCTAACTTGAAGTGGTAATAGTTTTATAAAATGTCATGCAATATATTCTGATTTATGTTTAGAAAATATCAAATTTACAGACGCACCAACATTCTCTTATATGTGCAATGACAATAATTGATTAATAAAAAATATGTAGTGGTGATGCTTGTGTGGATTATGGATTGGTAATTATTTTAGGTAATAAATGAATATTTACTCGATAGGAAGAGGTCCTGGAGGGCCTGGGCAGCCTGGCATAACAACGCCCATGTTTCGGACGCGGACAACCCTGTTCCACGTAGGGCAAGGATGTCTCCAGCCACCACGGATAATCCAGGATAAGATTCTTTCAAGTTCGTTTGCATTCTGTAACAGAGATCAAAAGGAAGAATTTAATTTAAATTTAAGAAGATATCTAATATGAATTTCTGTCAAGCAGTTTACACACAGAATTGAATAAATTTACGTAATAAAGATTTATTGTAGAAATCATTTGTACGTCATTTACCTTAAACATCATCAACAGGAATGTCATTACGTAATTTGGTGTTTTTCGAATTAATAATTTCATACGACGCGAGATCATTATAATTGGTTATTCTAGTTGCTGGCAAATAATAAGCTAGACAGGATACACCGACGAGAAATAGGAAAAATAAAAATACCAAGTCGAACATTAATAACGAATTGAAAGTCATTAATTGCATTATGGTTCCTCCTTTTCCACCATCACATCCACGATTTCTTTATTATTTAAATACACGTGTTAAACGCGGAGTGTTAATAAATTATTGTCAACCACTAATTGACTCGTTCATCCCTCGGCAAACTGTAATAATTAATCAGTATTTGAATCAATCATTTTTATCATTCGAAAGTAGCGATTGATTAAACATCCTCCCTTTTCGCGTCCGATACAGATTTGGCTCGAAATAAAAGGAGATTTCGATCTTTATTTATCTCGCATTGGGCGGCTTAGGTAGCCGCTATATTTTAGAAGGTATAGGTATAATTGCCAGTGGCAATGGCAATGCTACTGACAGTTGTGATAAGTTAACAAAAGAACCGTTTAAGCGAACAAGACGGTGTAGATATAGATAACTTATGTACTATGTCCCACGATAAAGGAAAGAATTATATCCATATTTATATAGGTTGATACAGAATTATATATAGGAGTGCCAACTAAAAATATTCAACCCATTTCTATAAATTGTTACACAGTATTTTTAATTTAACCATATTTTATTCCAGATTTTTAACTCTATATTTTATTTCTATTCACATGAATAAAATTCGTATTATTATATATTAATTTTATGCATATTTATA
>NW_017176997.1:146249-155073 GCF_001652005.2 Ceratina calcarata
GTTTAAGTGTATGGCCTATACATCCTTAATTCCTATTTACTTTTGTTTTTATTTACAAATTCGTTTAATTGTTTAAATATGACCATGCGGGTGTTCGATTAAAATACAGGATCTAGTTTTTGCACAATATTACGTGGCTGGAAACAGTCAGGACAGCGTATTGCTTCTCCTATTTATGTCAATGGTAAATGTGAATGATATGGCGAAAGATGTCTGCAATGGGCTTTCTCCTCTTTTTCTTCCCGTTCTACTCGCTGTTCTTTTATCGGTAACCCCGATTCCGAGTGCTGTAGAAGAGCAGCGACAGCTGTACACAAATACGTCGCTAGCAACATAAACAGAATTGAAACCATTTTTCAACGTACTTCTAAAACTGTGTTTCAACTAGGAATGAAATGAAATTAATTGCGCGTGAAATCGGTGTTTGTGTGTATAAAACACGATCGAGCGTTTGGACATTTCGAAACACGTTTTCGGAACAGTTTTCGGCCGTTTAAATTTCAACGTTTCCCCGACCGCTCGTTACTCGCCGGAGGGGAAACAGCGGAGGGTGGCGGGAAAAACCGAAGGGAAAAAGGAGAGGAGAATTGTATACGTATGTATATACGCGAAAGCGTTTCTCTCTCTCGTTACGAATGCATGGAAGTGTAAAAAACCGAGCGGGAACAAAAGTAAAAGGAGCAAGAGGCGAAAAAGAAAGAGAGCGCGGGGTGCCCGGGCGACCGGGGGAAAAGTAATAAAGGAAGGTGAAAATAGAAGGAAAAAAATGGCGTAAAGTCACGCAAAAGTGAGCGGTCGTCGCAATTATTCTCTGGAATCCAACCCTTTCTATCTACACCAAACAAAAAAAGAAACAGGGAATAATGAAGGGGTAAGAACGTGAGGCTATAGAAGAACGCCAGGCCGGAATACTGATAATAGATAGATAGAGCGCATCGACAGGCTATTTCCATGCTCTTGTCAAAAGGTTATTTAATTAATTAGTCGCGTATCACGGCTTTCGATGAGTTCGCAATGAAATAAGAAGGAAGCCTTTTAAGGAACTCGCACGTCCACGTATATGAGTGTAAACGATCGTTCCTTCAATTTGCATCACATGCACGTTACGGTAGAATTCACACACATGGGTACTAATTAGGTCGTTATTTCATAACCAGAAAATCGATAAAGACTAAAGGCCAAAGACTATTCAAACTGGCTCGCACTTGAAATACCGATATATGCCTCGATTCCTTCTTTTTTTTTTCGAATTACCATTGAAGCCGATCAGCTCGAGCCTCGTGATTCATTTAATTTCTATATAATATACGTGGGTATTAATCTTGAAACAGATCAATGGCTATTTGATTTATGATAGTGTTCGAGTTCCCAAGGGATTCAATAAGTTTTGATCAATGGAAGTTTGAATACCCGCAGACATGGTTGAATCTTAAGTTACAGCGTTAATCGATTATCTGATAAAGTTACACTGATTGTATTTGGAAATTTTCAATTTGATAACACTAGATTGGGTGGCCGGTACTTAAAGCGAAACTTTACTCGAGTTTCCTTAACTACGTCTAGATGATAGATATAATATACATACACCGATAGAATGTAGTATATTCTAGTGCCGGCTTATACAGTATATTCGAAATCAACACGTGCTCACAAAAGATACACGATATTTATCTATACTGTTTAATTATTATTTAATAGAAAGTATCGTATAGAATCGTACTTTCTTGATTCTGATTAAAGATAAGAAATGAGGATTTCAAATCGCTACTTTCAAACAACGTCGTATTTTAATTCTCGATAAATAATATCATATATTATTATTAAAGCGTCACGATTATTTTTTCGTACGCTGTTAATTTACGTACTTTTAATTTTGTATATTATTAATAATAATATATATACGTTTCTGTATATTTATTATTTTAAGAAGAAGACACTGTATCACATTTATAATTCATGTAAATTTTCCGCGACCAATTGTATCGTTATATTATTTGAATAAACGATAATAATTTGCTGACGCTTTTAATCGGATATTCAGGAATTCAGGTTTACGAGTCTGTTGAATGTTTCACCACAAACAGAGCAAACGTGCACACGTACAGCCGCTGGCAATAATCGAAGCACATCGTTTAGAATGCAACGTTCATCGCCGAGAAACTAAGCGCGGAGCCGCGGAATATTAAATTTCCTTAGAAATTTCCCTCGGACCGGAAAAAAGCAACGAAAGGCAACTACGGGGCTTTATCGTATTAACGGTTAGGGAGCTGTTCACTCTTAGAATTCTAGAGGAATACTGAACTAAACCGAAGGTAGAGGTACGTCAACGGTTAGGTTATCGGTATCCAACCACCCACACCTTCCCTTCCACTCCGACCCACCCACACTTTCACCCACCTTCCACGTTTCATCCCCTCCACACTCTTTATACCCCCTTCCGCGAATTCTCTCCTCCATGCGCTTCTCTCTTTCACCGTCATCCACCCTCGCGTTTAATCTCTGTTTAACCCCTCTACCACCCCCTTCCACCGGCGGCCAGCACCTTCGCTCCACTCTCCCCCCCGCCCGTATTTTGCTCTCTGTTTGGTTCTCATAACACGCATGCAGGTTGTTTTTTTCAACTACACGCCACCCCTCCTCCACGCACCCCCGGTTCGCCATCATTCATCCCTTTTCGCCGTCCGAGGTAATTCCGCCGCTCTTCTCTCTCTCGCTTGAAATTCTGTTTGGTCGTTAAACGCGTATCCATCCACGCAACTGTTGCGCCCCTATCTCTGCCCCTAACCCACCGTAACCCATTAAAAGATCCTACCCCTCAGCGTTTCTTTCTTTCAACATTAGCGAAAGAGTTAAACATCCCTTGGCAGGTACCTTTTAGCAAAAGTGAGCACACGCCCGCGCACAGGAATTGACCTGAAAGAATAATAGCCAGCTATCGATCTATAATCCAACCTTTACCGGGATTTATTGAACTATATATATATATATTTAGAGAGGAGATCTAGCCAGGATTAAAGAGAATTAAACTCATAGGCCGTAGGCTAACGTACTTAAAAAGTTCCCAATTAGCAGTCGTAAAAGGGTGCTCTAATTAAAAGGATCTGTACATTGAATTAATGAAAGATCGACTTTAATTTAAAAAAAAAATGTATATAATAAAATGATCGATTTTAATTTAAAAGAAAAATATATTTAATATTATGTGATAAATTATTTAGTGGAGAACAATGGCCAAGTTTAGTGCCAAAGTAGGATCTGTACATGGAATCAATGAATGATCAATTTTAATTGTAAACAAATATATGTATATAACAAAATGATCGATTTTAATTTAAAACAGAAGAATTTATAATGTAATATATGCAAATTAATTAGTGGAGGATAATGGGCAAGTTTGGTGCCAAATTTGGGTGCCAGGCGACTTGATAATGGGCGAAGAAACGGCCAACTGTTGTAGATTATGGTATAGCTAATATGAGAAATGGCGTGGATCGGCTTTGTTAAGAAGTTCGTCACGAAACTGTGAAACTACTGGTAAAGAAGAAGAGATTTCGAATATTGTCTATATACCTCCTACTATAGGTATATACCGTGTAGCCTTTCTGGGTTAAATACTTATAGTACAGTAAAGTAAGTAAGTAGTCGGCCTAGTTAGTTGTCAGTTCCACTAACTAGGAAAGTTAGTAGCGGCGGACGTATACGCGGATGGATATAGCGAGAGAATCCACGGTCCCAGGTGAATAAGAACAGCATCGGATATTAGAAATCTGTTGTTTTTCTTTCTTTTAATATCTATTTATGGATTAAAAATGATAGAAAGAATTCAGTGCGTTCACTTTCTTCGTGATAGGAATAACGATGCTCCATTACAATGCCATTGTATTCGGCGTTTGGCTCGATTTGTATTCCGCGGAGAGAATTTATGATAATGCCGGATGGTGAAATCACTTTTCAGATAACTCACGTATACCTTGTTTTCATGGACTCACTTTCCGTCTATAAAAGAGACCTCCGGTAACTTATAACTCGCAGTCTCCAGTTAAATTTGGACACGGTGAAAAGCTACAAAATCCATCGGGGATTAAAATCAACGACGATGTTCCAGAGACTAATCGTAGTTTTCATTGCCTGCCAAATATTGGTACAGGCTTATGGCATCGACGTGTCCCGAGATAAAAATGTACAACTGCAGTTGAATAATAACGACGCTTTACCGAAAACCAAACTGGTAAGTGACGCTTATTTCCTTTTTAATTTGCACGGCTGAGAGTTATTTTTCGACAGTTGGCTAACAGCCCAGAGGAACGTGGGCCTGGTTTTATCGGAGATTTAGTTTTCGGACAGAGATACGCCGACGAGACGGTATTCAGAAGAGTAATTGAATTCAATAATCCCTCGAACGTTGTTCAAGCCACCACGTTGGACGTTTCTGTAACGAGCGGTAATTTTCATTTGCACTTTCACAACTCGTTTTATTGATTGAGTCACTGTACGTTGTTTTTCCATAGGAGCTATTCATTACTTAAGCGCGAGGAACGTTCAAGGGAGCCATGCAGTCGTTTGTGGAAATTCGAACGTGTTGGGATCGAGCAGGACCAGCATAAGCTTGAGAGTATTACCGAATTCGTTGGCCACATTGAATCTGATCGTTGCTGCCCACGACGGAAGAACCGGCAATTAATTTCGCAAGAATTATTTTAAAAAAACGTTTCACTTTTTATTAACTATATTTTGTAAGCGGTGATGTTTTTGTATATTGTATATGTTACTATTTGTTATATTTTGAAAAGCATATGATTGAATAAAGGCGGTCTATATAGACGGTGTTCGTGTAATGAGATTAACCGAAGAAGCCGTATCGGAGTTCCACTCCGGTACGAAGTATACTTTAGTTAGTGATAGAGAATAATTCTAACATAACAGTGGGTAACAATGGTTCTTTGTGGTATGAAATTGAAAAGGTTCGAAGGAACTAAAGGGAAAGCAGTGTACAAAAATCAATAAGAGTCGTTCTTGCAAGAAAGAGGAAAGTATTAAAATAAATCGTGAAAAATTGTGGAAAAAACTCTGAGGAAACTTTCGAAAAATCATTAATTTCAATCGTGATTTATTAAAATTATTGTGTCTGGTGATTCGGTCTTGAAGTATCGATACATCATCGAGGTGAGCCGAATGAATAATTTACAGAATCGAAAGAAAGTCACAAAGTAAATTGCATTTCTAGATGAGAGCGTGTGATTGCAAGTACGATCGTCGTCAGGTGTAATAATTATGAAGAAGCGTAGTAATCACGAGGGTAAAAGCGGAAAGAATAAGCAAAACGAATCGAAGAGTAAAAAGAATGACAAGAATCAGATGAATGATAATAATAAGAATAGCAATAAGAACGAGAAGAATGATAATGACAGTGTAATTTTAAACGACGACGTTGAGAATCAGGGATTCGGTGACTGGCTGAGATCTAGCGACGGTTTGGAAATGATGAGACTGTTCGTCATCGCCAATTCTATATTAATATTCGTGACTATGGGAGTGCCGAAAATCCAAGAAGCAATTACGTTCATGAAGGAATACTACAATGGGAATTAATTAAATCGCACCCAATTAACGTCGAATTAAAATCGTTATTGTGTTAATAATCGAGAGATAAATTACTAGAGATTAAAGATCGATGGTTAATTGAGCGATTATGCTGGGAATCATCATACGTGGTATTTTCATTTGTAGTATCCTCTATTGGTACAGTACTACTATTTGGAAAATGATCGATGGCTATTTCAGAGATCAATTTAAAAGTTACTTGGAGGAGGAGTATAAAAAGAATCCGAAAATGAAATCGGACGTTCGGGTCGAGGATAATAAAAAGAACAGTGCATCGATAATCGTTGAATCTCCTCGCGATTCGCTTAATTTAAGCAACAGTTCCACGATAACTAATGAAATGAATGAAACTGACGTGGGAAATAAGATTAGCGAAAGTAGTAAAGGGGATGAGATATTAAAGGAACCTTCGGAGAGTGATAAAAAATTCCTGGACACTGCGAGTGAATCAGAATTGAAAACTAATGGAAAGGAAGATGAAAATCGAGAGGCTACTGATAATTATGTTAAAGCAATCGATGATAAATCGAATGATATTCCTCTAAAAACCGAAGAATTAGACTCCTTAAAATCGAATAGAATGAAATTCAGGAATAACAAAGTTAACAAAGATTCCAAAGAGATTTTCAATAAAAATCGAGTGTCAAAAAAAAAGGAGACCGTCAGATTGAACGAGAAGAGTCATGTTTCGAACGATTACGATGATTTTTGGGAATTTGAAGAAGACGCGGATGAGAAGAAGGAATCTAGGGAAGGAATTTTAATTTCCGAACTGCCTTTCAAACCAAAATTGGATTTAGGAGACTTGGAAAGGGTCAACAAAGATGAATATTGCCCATTGAGCTTGGAAGACGAAGAACCCTGCGAGAAACTATATAAATGGCCCTAATTAAATAACAAATGACACATTACGATATTATATAATATGTAGCGCATGTATTGGAAAAAATTCAATTATTCTTATTATGTCATACAAGACGAAACAACTATGTATCGTATCATAGACTATATTGTACTGTATAAGGCCCCAAAAAGGCCCAAATTATTTTTATCGAATACATAAAAATTAAATCGATCCTCTAATCAATTTTAAATTAAATGTATCCGAAAAAAAGATACAATTATTATAAATTTTGCATTCATAGAATGTTAGGGCCTGACTTAGGGCCCAAAATTAACCTCAAACCTCCCGACTGACTTGTTCGACGAAAGGCCACTGAACTTGTATAATAAAAAAGTACCGACTCACCTAAATAATTATTTATCCACGTTAATTATTCCTTATTGATTTTCCTCACATATATGGCAACTGTACCGTAGCACTCGTTTTGAAACGCGAAGTATCATCACAGAATCACAGTTCACAGAATTTGAAATGCTCGGAGAACGTGTAAATATATTACAAGTGCCGGAAATTAGAGCAAACGCGTAAATTGTCACTAGTTTCATCGGAATCCGAGTACGTATCGTAAAATGCAGTGCGCGATCCACTTATAAGATGACCGAGGCTTCTGGTTTAGAAACAAATGTGTCAGAGAAACGCCAACTTTGACTCTACTGTACTATACTACAGCGATAACCGATGCTATGGTATGCCGTAGCCGTTTTACCTGAGTCCCAGTCAGTCCCAGAATCCTCCAATCGTAGTAGAGACGTCGGCTAGAGCGAGAGGGAGCGGAGAAAGGAGTAGGAGAGAGAGAGAAGAGTCTCTCATCTCTTTTTGCTCTTCTCTCTTTCTTCTATGACATTCAACAGAGTCGGAGCGAGAGGGAGAGGCAGAGAGGAAATAAGAGGGGAAAAAGAGAGACGCACAAATCCGAGCTACAGCCACACTACAGGTACTACAAGAGAAGCTGGAAGAATATAAGAAAAATACGAGAGTGAGAGATAAACTTACTATACATGCTCACACGTTATTTGCACGATGCGCATATTTTTTACATACATATACATATTGTATATAACATGAACGATACGAGGAATTTTAATTTTACGAATTCTTTTAGGACGAAATATGAACGAAGAAAGAAAAAAATGAGGAGACCGCCCTACTCTAAACTTTGAATAGATCCCAGGGAATCCTTAAGAGTCTCGAGGCTCTTAGGACACTCAAAGGATCCACTGAATTTTTACGATGCCTTCCCGTTCTAATTGCTACCGACGTCCTTGCAAAGATTATTATCTATAAGAATTCTATTAAAATTGTTTCACTAGGTGGACGATTATTTTACTAAATACTTGTACCCTTCGTCCCATTTGTTCAGGTGCATTATGTAGCTCGTTTTAGACATATCTGAAACGATGGTTCAAGGCTGGCAATGAGCATGAGTACGGGTACTTATTGTATCAAGGCTTGTTAGCAAACCGGGTTTCATTCGCTTCACAGATATCGTACCACCGTGACTGACAGATTGACAGTATGACTTCCAGAAAGAGAGCTTTGAAAAATCGTACCGTGGCACTGAAATTCCATTGAAAAAATCCTGTGCGCGATTCCTAACAAGTGAACTACACCAGTTGTTAAAATTCTATGCAAAATGTATCGATTGAACAATATCGTAGTTTTGTATAAACTGTATTTAAATAAAAGGACTCGACGTACGTGAACAATAATTGTTAGAACAATGTGATTTGAAACAAAATAATGGCGGCACTGGTTCGTTTGAAACGCGGAAGCGTACAATTGAGGCACGCGGCACTCGAGATGAAAGGTAAAAGAACAGTTGTCCTACTGATTGTATTTTTCTACGTAGCGCAGTTGCACTAATAAGAATGAAAGCAGATTTCCATCTACGCTCTCCTCTTATCGTTCGCGTTATATCGGTATAGCTGCGTTCCTCGATCACAAATATCAAGTCAAAGTCATCAAACGTTTGCTCGTACGTTAATACATAATATGTACATAAAACGTAAGATAGAGATAATAGATCTGAAATCAAACATGATAACGGGCCGTCCGTTCCTACGATTTCACTTTTGTTTTCAAGAGCTCGTAACGTGTAAATTAGTTATGGCCGAGTTGGTTAAGAGGAACAGTGTCCAATTAGTTAAACACGCTGCCAAAGAAGTCAGAGGTAACGATCGTAGGCATAACAGCGCCTAAACATTTCACACCAGGATCAAAAGTAAATTAATAAATATGTTTTTTCTATCAGCAAGAAATAAGAACTTTTCCAAAATATTTTTATCTATCTTTTATAGAATAAACAAAATAAACGCTCGA
>NW_017176997.1:155870-159681 GCF_001652005.2 Ceratina calcarata
GAGCAAGGCATATAGTAGCCGCATTGGTCTCCGTAGGATTCGCTTTATGTGGTGCAGTGGAAGTGAGCTCTTCGGTGGCGTTATTAGCGAATCAAAAAGATAATCATGCGATCATCGATACATCGTGGCACTGCGAGATGCTGGTTAACATCAGCAGCAGAAATAGAACCGAGGACCATGAAATCATTTTAACAGAGGTATTCACTTAGAATTATTTACATAGTTAATTTATGTGCATTTTATTTATAGAGAGTTTGTTTGTACATTTGTGACAGCTGCCACCGGAGGAGAGGGCGGAATCAATAATGCGCGAGGCATTCTTGTGGGGTCAAGTGGCTGGCCCTATCTTAGGGGGTTGCCTCGTATGGGGAAGATCCGGACCTTCTATGGTCTTTTCTAGAGCCGTGTTGAGTGCTTGTTTAGCATCGCTACTGGTACCAGCTGCTTGGAGGAGCCCTTCACATGTCGCTTTACGATTGCTTCAAGGACTCTGCACTGTGAGTTATTAATTAATTAATTAATTAAATATTTTGATTCATTTTCTATTGATCTAATTTCAGGGAGCGACTATGCCTGCTGCTCATATGCTAGCCATGACCTGGTTCAAGAGCACACACAGAAGCTGGTATTTCAGTTGTTACGCCGGTACAATTTTAATCACACGCTATATCTCAGTTTAATTAATTATTAACATTAAAAAGTATTTCTTCATAGCTGTCAGCGTTGGTTATTGTTTAACTGGCTGGATCGGCACTGCTGTGGTGCGAAGTCTAGGTCGTGATTCCCTTTGCTACGGTTTAGTCCTAATCGCTGTATGCTGGTACTTCGCTTTCGGAAGATTTGTCAAGGACACTCCGAAATCTTATCAACACGACACCAACGTAAGTTAATATCAAGAAACTTGGATAATTAATTAATAATCGACTTGGTGTCAATTAGGCAGCGGTTATCCCATGGGGGAAATTATTGAGATCGGTCCCGGTATGGGCCTCGGCTGTCGCCACTATGGGGAACCAATGGGGTGACGCTACATTAGCTCTTGGAATGACTAAATATCTGAAACTCATTTACGGTTTCTCTACGGCGAACGTGAGTTTAATTCTTCCAGATATTAAGAACTTCTTATTATTATAATAAACAATATATACACGAAATAGGATTATTTATAATAAAACTGACTAATTCATTTGCATCCCTGTTTGCATGTATTAATACTTTTCGTATAGTCACGTGGTTATTACATGCAAACGAAGATCGTATTTCATGTTATATTTATTATCGATGTAAAAGGAACTTATCTCTCAATCCGCGCGGCACGGAACATGTTAATACTTAACAGCTCGTTGCAGAGATGTACTGCACCCGGTTTTTTAAGGGTCAGGTAGCGATTAGCGATTGTATGTTGTTTTAGGATTCGGTTCTGACTACTCTGCCGCATATAGGTCACTTCATGGCAGCCCTGACATGTGGGTTGCTCGTGGATCATGTCAGAGAATCGAAGATCGTGTCGACTACCACTGCGAGAAAACTGGTAGTCTATACTGGCAAGTATAATAAACAGACTCCAAATTCTTATGAATCATTCAAGAACATTGCAGTTCATCAAAAGATCTCTTATAATTAGACTGCGGATTTTTATGCAAAATGAAATATTTATAATACAGATTTAAAAAAAGTTTCATTAAATATTCCAATATGCTCTGCTTTCGATATTCTCTATATTTCTATTTTGCATATTTACATCTAATTATAAAATTTCTTTTTCAGCTCATTTTATTCCAGCCGCTTTGCTGTTCGTGGCTGGGTACGCGGGTTGCCAGGCGTTAGGCGCAGCCTGGCTAGGAATCGCCGCGTTGCTGGTCTCTGGTACCGCACCTGCAGGTGCCCTCGCAGCCATAGCCGACCTGGCCCCGGTAGAATCTCCAGCGTGTGCCGCTGCTGCATGCGCGTTATGCTCCACGTTAGGAGCCGCAGGCTTGCTAGCAGCTAATTACTTCGTCACTCAAGCCCTACACGGATCCGTAAGTTAACTTAGAATATCTTGATGACACAGGAAGATGACAGAAATTGAAATAAAAACGACTGTCAGTGTTAGATTAAAAATGATTGAAAACGACTGCTATTTTAGATCGCCGGATCGTGGCGCTTGGTCTTTGGCGTGGCTTCCGTCGTGCTGTTAACGACGGCGGCAGTTTTCCTATTCTTCGGCAAGGGAGTGCCGCAGCCGTGGATACCTTCGGTGGCAAGGCCCAGGAGTTACGACGCCATTTACGAACAAGATGGATTGGAATTAGATTACGAGGACGTGGGAGTGCAAACTGAGCCATTTAGTCTAAGTCCGTACCAATTAGAGGAAGAGGAGAACGGTTACGGTGATAACGAGAAGAATGTGATCAGATCTAGCTCGGTTCATTCCAAGACCTCGCAAGCTTCTAATTAAAACAATTAATTCACCGTCGAATTTGTATATAATTAGTAACACTAGGTAGATTTGCTGTACATAAATCCTCTACGATGTCCGATATTATTAAGATGTAATTAAACGCGTTGTTATTTGACAAATAAAGAACGATTCTTTAAAGAGATATAACCATCGGATTTATTAATGACATTAAAGAGGATGTAAAGGAGAAGCGTATGCAGTACTATGGTACGTAGATAGTTATCAAAAAAAGGAAAGAAAAGGAGATAATGAACTATGGAACCTGGAACACACGAAACACGCAGGTAGGAAGTTATGTAACAAGTGTCCTGCGTTATTGTTCCCTGCATTGTTTAAAGGAGAAGAGAACTGGAATACCCGCAACACGACAATACTAGAGTTGCACACACTATGGGAACTATTGTTTTGTTACACATTTTACAAGCGTACTGTCTCTACTACGTCTTTTATCTGCTATCTCCGTGCGAATTCTCACGTTTACTTTCACTTTTCGTCTGTCTCCCCAACAAGATTATTATGAACAATCTCTTTTTAATACCCCTCAATTTTATTATGGCCGCAACCCCTTTCATTTATTTTCTCCTAATCAGACTTCCTGCGAATTTCGATTCATTGTTACAATAAAATATAGTTAATATTTCATGGCTCTGTTTAAATCATTAGAATTACCAATGGATAAATTCATTTCATCCGTCGGTTTTCGATTGAATGAATTGAGTCAAGTGGAAGGTGTGTAAATCGGGAAAAGGATAGGATGAATGGAAGGAGGATCGAGAGAGAGAGAGAGGGAGAAAAAGGATATATAAAAGTGGGTTTGCACTTAGGACGTGTTACTTTAACGTTCACCGCTTATGCGGTAACATGTTCTCCACTTGGAAGGTATATACTTAACACTCGATACACTAGTAATTATTCTCGATAGTCGCGGTCATCTGAAATTCTCTAATAAGGAAAGTGTGAAGAAAGGTGCTCGCGATTCAATTATTTTCCCTCGTCCCGAGTTCTACGTCAATCGTGATTAAATAATTAGTGAAGCTTCACAGTGCGCGGCGTAGTAAATGTGTTCGCGATACGAGTGAAATAAATCATGTTTAATTAATTAAATCGAATTGCAATTTTTGTTTGTAGATAAAATTGACTGTTACCGATAAAATGACACCGTGGCTGATGGCCATTTTCTGCTTGGCCACCGCCGGTTGTTCCAATTTAACCGATCAGTTAACGTCCGAGACCAATTACAATAATAACAATAATAATAATAACAATAATCAACAAGTGGCGATTCTGAAGCAGATCAGGAAAATCAACGAGGACGGTTCTTACACTTATGGATACGAAGCTGGCGACGGATCGTTTAAGGTAATAATA
>NW_017176997.1:160006-164287 GCF_001652005.2 Ceratina calcarata
GATTTACAATTAGACAGTAGATTGTCAATTAAGAAAACGCAGATTCCATTTTCTCTTTACGTTTCATTCAATTATTTCATAAAATCTGCAGTCCATTTAAAATCTTTTAACTAACTTCGAATAATTCCACTAAATAAATGAACGAATTAATTAGGTGGAAAGTCGCGACGTTTTGGGGAATATTAAAGGGACGTTCGGTTTCGTGGACGCCGACGGTGAGATCAAACGCGTGTCATACTCTTCTTCGAACGGGACGGGCTTTAAAGCGACGACGCTGTCACCGTTGCGCGAGCACGTTCTGAGAATAAATAAAACTACAGAAAAACCGTCGACTGCAGCAACAGCCTTGTCCCCGTCGAGGGAGCACATATTACGCATAAACAGAACTAGTACAACGCCGATTGCCATAGTGAAAGCGGAAACGGTGCCGACGCTGTCAACCTTGTCTTCATTGAGAGATCACATCTTTAGAATAAGCAATCGCACGACGATTCCGATCGTGACAGAGAGAACGCCGATAATAATCGCTAGTAATACTAATAGGAAACCATTAGACTTAGTCACCAGACCGTCTAGCAGGTCTTCGGTGGTTCAGCCTATTCCCAGAAGCAATAGGAAAACGAATGCGAGCACCGATGCCGATGATACGGAAGACGGTAATACCAGCACGACTCCGATCTCGACGACGACCAGCACCGATCAGCCGAGAACGATATTCAATCATTATTTATTAAAAAACCGGCCTCGTTTCATGATCAACGGGCAACAGAGACCGTTGATGGTAATTGAGAGAGAGAATGTGGAAACAGAACCGAGCGTGGGAGACGAGGAAGAGGACTCCCAGATAAATCGACCAAACACGGACAGCAATAGTAATCGAACGAATCATAGAAATTACAAGAACTATAGGAGAATTATTTTTAACAAACGTCCCGACGTCAAATCGGAGGAAGGAGAAAAAGGAGAGAGCGTTAAACCGAAGGAAGACGTCAAACCGTCGGTACAAGAAAAAGACGAGGAAAGGGATGACGATGAAAAATTGAAAGTTAGGGGGAACAATTTGAGGAGACAATTGAACGAAGATACTGTTAATCCTAATAAGGAAACAATTAGCGTTAAAGAAACGATTAACACGGATGAGACGATTAATAGGAGGCAGGTGATTAAAAATCCAATTATAGAAAATGCTAACAGTGAGACAGACCACTCGGACGTTTACGGTGGTTCTCTGTTAACCGACAGGCCTTTGTTCACGATGATACCAAAGACGTCGACTGCGACGACGACGTCGACGACGCCGAGAGTCGTTCAGCGCGTTTCCTCAACCGTTAAGCCAAAAGCTTACTTGAACCGTGAGAGTCTAGGAAGCAATATAAAGTATGACGATTCCGAGGTGTACGAACCGGAAATTCGACAAAATGAGCCGAGCCCGAGAATGAGGAATCAACAAGTGTTGCCGGCCAGGTTGCCAGAAAATCCAGGATCGATTCAAAGACCTGTACTAGCCTCCAGGCTGCCCGAGGAGAGGGAATACATTCGAAATCGACCGATTTTTAATTCTGACAATCAAGAATACGCTCGGAACGAGCCGATTTTGGTACCGAGGATCCCAGAACAGAGAGACTACGTGACCAACGGGCCGATTCTGATTCCCAGAGTGCCGGAGAACCAGGAGTACGTTACCAATCGACCCATATTGATCCCGAGGATACCCGCGAACCCGGAATACGATCGGAGTCGAAGTAGAATACCCGAGGGTCAAGACCTGAGACCACTTTTGGAGGACCCACGATTCGTTCAAAACCGACCAATTCTGAGTCCCAGAGAGCAAGACTTCGTCACGAACGGTCCCGTTTTGATAAGAAATCGGCCAGTTCTCATTCCTCGGATACCCGACGACCGGTTCATCGATTTCCGTGAACAAAATTACGCTCGTCAGAATTTCTTCGGGCAAAGGCCGGAACAGTTCATCGACGACATACCTAGAAGAGTCGTCGCTTCTCAGGAACCTCAAGATTACAGATCCGCGAACGTGGAGAGAGTCCTGCTGAGGCCCCTGCCGGGTCAACAGGAAGCCAACATTCATTATTCCACGGAGAATCCTCAGGACTTATCCTCGACAGTGGATTCGAATTTGAGATCGAAAACAGTGAACGAGGAAACGACGACTGTTTATCCTTACAAGGGTCCCGTGATCCTGCGGCCAGCTATCGTACAAAATTCGAACAGGCTCAGATCCAAAACCACAGTAAAACCTGGGAATTACGAAACTACTACTGAACAAGCGTACAGAATAATTCCAGAATCTAGCCCGAGGCCCGAATCGATTTTGAACGACGATCGCAATGAGAATTACGATACGAACACTGAATATATTCATAGAAGTATGATCCCGCTTCCGCCCGAGTTGCCTAATCCTATCGCCCCTCCTTTGAGCAGGAGAGACTTCCAACTGCTACTCAGGAGATTATTAATCAGTCAATACGGAATTCAAGCGTTGATGTATCCAAGAAATTATTATATGGAGAACGTATTGAACGATCAGCAAGGCTACTCGACTTACCAAACCACGGAGTCGGTGAATTATAATAATCAGGAACTGCAGCCTTCTAACGTCGATGGTTACAGTCACCGGGGACTTCAGAGGGTCAGGGACGGTGCTAATTACGAGCAGCGAGGATACAGAAATTTCAAAGATAACTCCAGAGAACGCGTTAAGTACAACGAGGAAGAGGGATTAGAGGTTGCCACGGAGAAAATTAATTACGACTACGATTCTCGGGACAGTAAAGAGAATTCAAACTACAATTTCCGGAAGAACGTGAATTACGATCAACGAGAATCGCAGCAGGATTATCAAAATTATGGTGAAAATCGACAGAGTTCTAATTACAATGACAATCAAGAGTACAAAGTATCTGAAAATGATCATAAAAAGAAATTACAGAGCGTCAGAGTTAACGATTATGATTCGGAATCGGAGGTCAGTTACAGTAGTCAAAATCCCAGGATGAGGTCCAAGGATAATATGAATTATAATAAACTTTCGCTTAGGTACGGAGATAGGGTTGCCATAAGGCGTCCCGTGTACTCCGACAGTTCAAGTCCTCATTATCAAGACAATTATGACAATTACGAGGATATGTACTCGAAACGAGTCTACAGGCAAAAATTGTATCAGAAAGAAGCCGTTGACGATGACAATGAAATATTGCCTGGACCAATTAGGGAAGCTTTGCTGTTGCGGATGCTTCAGATGGTTATTAACAACGATAGAATGATGCCTATGACTTCTGCCAATAATTATGAAAATAGTTACGAGAATTATTATAAAAAAAGAGGACCGGTCAGGAGCGTGCAAATTCTCGGAGAGGAAGAAGAAGGGAGCAACGAGAACGAAAGGAAAGAAGAAAAGGAGATGAAGATGAAAGAGAAAATGCAATGAATTTCTCTAATTCTCTATAAGCAATTTTTTCTATATATAGAGAATTCGACGAATATTTGATGACTCGTGAAAAATCCAAGTTACATTCTGTAAATAATTAATTGTAACGTGACGTAACGTATGTAATAAATACAGATCGTAGATTTTTTCCTAGCCGTGAGAACTGATTTCCCAACTCTTCAGGAAACGACACTAATATTTACTGTACTCGGTGATTAGCATTGCCGTATATAGTTGCGACACTTTCACTGTCGCGTAGGTACCTACATGCGTAGTTAACAGTTCCTTAGACAGTTTCATAACGAATCGTGGGATTTTTCACGTGATTTTCACTCACTTTTCTCCTCCGCGCAACCTCTTCTTGGCAAACCTCTCAGACTGATCTAATCGGGCTTTCTTTTAATTTCAAATATCACTCTTACAAAATTCGTTTCGTATATTATGTCGTTGCCTCATCCTTTTTGTATCGTATTAAAATGATCGCGAATCGATCCGAAGAAAACTGAGGTAGAGAAAAAATAGAGTGTTACACAGCAAATGTTCTCGTTACGCGATGGTTCTCACCCTAGATACATATTTATTGCTCATTAACTATCATGCTCAATCGCAGTGGAATTTATATGTAGTTACTTGCGTATGTAGACCGCGATGACTCATCGATACCAGTTACACATTATTTCCGAAAATGAACTATTATTATTGTGTCGATACGAATCATAATAGAAATGTATTTTATTGTCAATGGACAACAATAAAATAAAAAATAAAATTTTTGTTTTGAATTCGAAAATTGAAGTTGTGGGCACTGAAATCCTCTACAAGAAAAATTCCATGAA
>NW_017176997.1:164397-173392 GCF_001652005.2 Ceratina calcarata
CGTCAATGTACACCTTTAGATTTTGCGAAATTTCTTTTTTTGCCCATAACTCCTAAACCCTTGGAGATACGAGAAAATTGCATAGGACCTTTCTTGTAGACTACGGCGAGATCTACAATCTCCATCTAAAAAGATTTCGCTAGTGTCAATAGTTAACGAGTTATTTGCAAAAAACCGTTTTTTGGTTTTTTTCAAATAACTCGTTGAATATTAATGGCAGCGAAATCTTTTTAGATAGAGATTGTAGACCTCGTCGTCCTCTACAAAATGGTCCTATAAACGTCCGCCTAAGTCCATCGGTTTGGAAGTTATTGGCAAAAAACGAAAATTTCGCAAAATCTGAGGGGGTACCCCTTAGGAAAAATCTCGGAAAAATTAAAAATTTCTTTTGTCAAGATATCGATAAATACTTAAAATAAAAGCTGTTGATACTACTATTACCTGCAAGAAAGGTCATATAACATTTGTTTCTATGTCAAATACATCAAGAGTCATCGATTAATCCGTTCGGTCATCGTCAATTATTCCTTATTGTATATTGTATATAACAATTTAATACCGAGATTATTCGCTCTGATAATTGTAACATTATTCAACGATTTCTTTTAGAATTAATTCGGAGCATCCCTGCGTTTCTTGTTCCTTGCATTTTGATTTTGGCTCCACGTAGAGTCGATCGGTCAGGTTGTACTAGGTCACCACCATTTCCCAGAATGGCGAGGCGAGCCTTGTTTTCACTTGCAAATTTCCCGAGTCGTTATAAAGCGACGATAATAGAGAGAAATATCAATTTAATATAATTATTAATCGTTGACTCTAGATTAGTACCTAATATTTCTTAGTTAACGGAGGGATCAGTTTTAATACCATCGCACTGTGTATCAAAGGAAACTAGTGTTAATGGTTGATTTCTACACGTAAACCTTGGCTGAGTGTGCTAACCAAGAAAGAGATAGCAATTTTTTTCTTCCCACATGTTTTTCTCATTTCGTTCGACCAAATACCGAAGTGAAACGATCCGAGATTGTTAGGAATCATCCCAGTAAATTAAAATGAGTAAGAAAAGGAATCGACAGGGCGATTTTAATGGGGAATTCAGCGATGATTCGACGGATTCTTCCAACGAATCCAGCACTACAGGTTAGATACAGTTTTATTTATAAAATCGAGTTACGCGTGTTCAAAACGAAAATAGTTGATTCCCACTGAACCAGTGAATAATACCTTAATTATTCTATTTTTGATCTCGATATTTATTTATAGGAACCAACTGTATGCATGTTACCAAGGCATTGAATTTCACCAAAATAAAGAAGAGCATCAACAAGGAGGGAATGACTAAGGAATGTTCCACTTGCAAGAAATATGAAATCAATGAGGAGAAACTCAAGAATGATACGGTAAGAAAAAGTTATTCTTGCTTATCATTTTAAATAGGAAATCGGTGATCATGTTTTAATTTATTCATTTAAGAATTCTGAGGAGCAGCCAAATATTCTGATTTGTTTACAATGCGGTCACCAAGGTTGTGGAAAAGAAGACGAAGGTCATGCTTTCGAACATTATAAGAAACCGTTCAGTGATTGCCATTCGATGGCTGTCGAAACTACAAATTGGTCTGTGTGGTGTTTCCAATGCGGTATGAAAGTGAATATTGCCAATAGAAAAAAGCTTCAGGAGTCAGTGGACTTCATTAAGAAATCGTTAGCTGTGAAATCACTGCAGACAAAAATAGTACAAGCTCAGAATCAGAAAGAAATGATCGATGTCGATGAGAAGGAGAAGAAGGGTTCAGACAGTTTTCCAAAAGTCGGAGTACGTGTAAAAGAAGTCCTTTACTTCGATAAACCTGAGGACCTTTTACTATCCAATTTCATTTTCCAGGGATTAATTAATATGGGAAATACATGTTTCTTCAACGCAGTTCTTCAGTGCTTGGCTCAGACTCCTTTCTTAGTTAAAGTCTTAGACGATTTACGTCTTCCTGGACAAGAATTCACTTTGCCTGGTGGGAAGCTCAAATTACCCAACAGCGAAGAGGAAATAGAACTTGTAAATCACCCCTTTCAGTAGTAATCGATAGTTCATATGTACATGAAAAATAAAAAAATTATTTTTTATAGCCGCCCATTAAAGGAACTCTCGAAGGCTGGGGCACCTTTACATCTATATTATCAAAGGTTTTAATAGATATGCAAAATACGGATGGCTCCCAGCCTTACAGACCCTCGGAGCTGTTAAATTCTTTCAAAAAGAAGAACATGCAATGTATGGACGGTGGTCAACACGATTCCCATGAATTGCTGAGGCATCTTTTAGAAATAGCTAGAAACGAAGATCTCAGGGTTTGTATATTTTCGTATAAAACGTTGTAAATATGGATTATCTGACTGATAGATGATCGTGTTCAGAGGTATCAAAGCATCATTTTGAAGGAAGTAGGCCTTAACGGGAAGACTAATCCAGAAGACGTAGAGAACACCTTGAAATCTCGAGTTAAATTCTATGGGAATCAAGCGAGTTCGAGATTATTGGGGCCGGAGCCAGTTTTCCGTGGAGTTCTGGTCTCTACTTTGGAGTGTCTTGATTGCGGCCACACTTCTCATAATTCTGAGCAGTTTCTGGATCTTAGTTTACCTGTAATTGCTGATAAACCGCAACCACCGATTTTAAGGTAAAACTCGTTGACGGAGTCTACCGAAGAACAATAAATTAATGTTTAATATTTTTTTAAGAAGGAAGAACAATGGGAACGAAGATTCGTTCGATATGACTGGGAACGTTATAACAAATAATACGCCGTCTAAGCATCAACTGAAGAAGGAGAAGAAAGCGGCGAGGAAGAATCGAAAGAATAAGAGAGACGGTACTTTGAACTCTCACGACGGTATAAATAATTGGGTAGATAAGTCTGCTAACAACGAGGAAAATAATGATATGAACGAATCAGGTAAACCAGAGGCTAATAGAATATTTATTACAAAATATCTGTAAGAATTCTTGTAAAAAGAAATTATTCTATAGAGGAAAGCGATGCGGACGTTGAAGATAACACGGAAACGGAAATAGCAATCCCGGAAGTTGGGGAATCCGGTTATAGTTCGGAGAAACAGTCTACTTTACCTAGTCCAGCTTCTCCATCGAACGAATCGGTAAAAGCCAATGAAGATTCGATGAAGACCAACGAGTATCCGTTGAGAGCGAGGGAAGATTTGTTGAAGCACGAGCGTTCTATGGGAACCAGCGAGGATTCGTTGAAGATGAACGATTATTCGGTTAAAACCGAAGCGGAAACCATAAAACTAAGGGAAAGTTCTATTAAGAGAATCGAAACCGCCTTACATTACACGGAAATAAGTATGAACAATCCAGAGAACGGGTCGTTATTGCAGACCATAGATACAAATAATATGAACGCGAATTTCTCGGATACAAAAAATTTGGAACCGTTGAAATGCTTCGAGATGACGGAGAATGGGAACAACGCTGGACGTATTTTACCTTTGTGCTCAAACTTAGACGATCATTTGGCTCTGAACTTGTCTTTAGACAACCCGTCATCTCGAATTACGAGTTTAACTCTGTACAATCCTAACGAAGATCGGAGTATCATGAGTGGCAATAATGTACTATTAATAAAGAACAAAGAAAAAGAAGAGGACGACGAAGAAGAGGAAACAGCGTACAACAAACAATGGTATTATGTCTTGTAACTGTAGAATTAAAAACGAAGTAAATTTCTTACCCGCTCGATCGTTTAATAGGAAAATCCGGAGGAAACTGGACTCTCCGATAGAAATTAATAGTATCACTTTCGGGATAGCGAAAATGGGAATTAATAGTAATTTAAAAACTTGTCTACGCGACGCTCCCGCGTGTCTCGACGAAGCGCCGACTAGGTATCCGACTAAGGAAGGCGAATGCTCTATCCAGTCCTGTCTAAACCAATTCACAGCCTTAGAATTAATGACCGGAAGCAACAAAGTCGGATGCGAGGCTTGCACTCAAAGAGAAACAAAGGTAACGTAACGTAATCGATATTTCAGCTGCCTACATCGATATTAATTAATTAATTTTCAGGCTAAAAACAATAATGCGGATACTAAAATGGTATGTACACCGAGCACCAAGCAGTATCTAATCTCCAAAGTTCCGGCCGTGTTAATTCTCCATTTAAAACGTTTCCAAGCTCAAAGAGTGGATTTTCGAAAAGTTACGAGGCACGTTAGCTTTCCTATTTTATTAGATTTGGCACCGATTTGCAAGAATCATCGGAAACCGAGGATATACGCTCTCTATGGTGTCGTAGAACACAGTGGAACCATACATGGTGGCCATTACGTAGCTTACGTGAAGGTACATATTGTAATTACTTTGGTCTCGAGTTTTTTTTAATCATGAACTGTTCGTGCTTTCAGTCCCGATTACCGTTGGCGCCTGACGATCCTCGATGGTCGTTTTTACCATCTAAAGATGAGAACGAAGCGTCGACGCCGGAATCCGGGGAGGAAACGCGAAGGAAAGAGGAGGACGAAGAGGAAACGGACGAAGCGATCGGGGATAATTCTGTAAAAATCGAACCACCGCCTGGGAAGTGGTACTACATATCAGATTCGCAAGTAACGGAAGTAGACGAAGCCACAGTTTTAAGAAGACAGGCTTACCTTTTGTTTTACGAGCGAATTCTGTGAATGTTTAAATTTTATTTTTAACAGAGAGCATCGTAAGATATTGATTGAGACTTCATTTAGAATCAATTTAGTTCGGTGGTTTGATTATACAATTGTATTTGTGTAATTGAACGAGAGAACTTCTACGTTTAGGATGATGTCAGAGATAAACGAGATTTAGTTTCCTCGTGATCGTAATTACCGTTGTGAAACGTTATTTTACGTGTGTAATCAATCGGAAATAGAGAGAACACTTCTTTAAACAATAATTCGAAAATCGATTATTTTATGAACAGTGTTATGCTGAACTTTTGATACAAATCTGATATCATGTAAGTTCATTTCAACTTTTAATCCTTGAACATTGTATTTATGTGTTTCCCTCTATATGTTTATGCATTTATATGATATTAATAAATATAGTGTAAAAAATGAGAGATTCGTATTATCGTTTCTCCAGTTAAATTTGAAGAGAGGAAATGAGAGTGCTTACGGTCGGGATTTCAGAGTTCCACCTGAATTATCGCGGCGTCTGAAGATAATGTCACTGAGGTAAATACGAATTCTCATATGTTGGAACGATAGGAAATCCGAATCACTTCAACGTCCTCCTCTCACAGATGTCGCAATCTGGTCGAAATATGAATTTCGCTACGTAAAATTATTCCTTGAAATATTACATATTGAAAAATGATGTACGAAATGTATAGAAGGAATAAAACGAAGCAGTGAATAAAAAAAGCTTGACGTGAAATCTCAACAGCGTTCGTTAAAAATTTCGTGCGCTCGCACATTTTCCTCTAGTCTGGATTCAAACGACGCGTTAATTAATAAACTTTTAATTATTCTTTCCCATCAAATAACTTGTCGCCTTGGGAAATGAAATTTACAAATCTATAATTCGTTTTTAAATGAGAATTATCGAGTGCAGTATCTAGAAAAATTCCAAGGGCGTCATTAAACGTAATTGTCGGCCTTAACGAAACAGTCCTGCATCGTTAATATCGCTAGAAACCAGTTTATTCTTCCGATCTCTTTTTTCAATAAGCAAAAATCCTCTTTTAATAAATGCTCGATACTTCATACTTACTGTACTTAATTCTGAGATTGCGAGACCAAAAATCAGTTTATTGTCTGGATTATTTTTTCCAAGAATCAAAATTCTCTCTTAATGAGTGAAATTGATATAAATCATTTTAAAGACGTATAGAAGAGACGAGAATGATAGAAGGTAGTATGGTTTTGTTCAGAAACTTTATTTATTACATACACTAGCCGACTACTATGCATGCGTTGGGGCATTCGGATACGGGGAGACTTGCTTGAGATCCGAAGCGCGTTGTTTTAAGTCTGTCTCACAAACACAACAGCGGTGTACCATATTTCTTTATATCACCCTTACCACCGTGGTTACCTCGTCCCGCAATTTTATCGTTTAAATTATAGTGCGTTATGTTATGTTTATAGTCCGGTAGATCTAAGGCGAGCGAAATCCCCTTCGTCAAAATTCATGTCTATATAAATCGAATTGATCGTTAAATAAAAAAACGCGATCAGGATTGAATGAAATGTCTTACAATTGCAAGCGAAGGTGAGATATCGTCCGACTTAGCGTTCCTCGTAACCACATATATTCGCATTTATATTTTTCTTATTTATATATATATATATATATATACTTTGTATTTATATATTTATATACAGTGGGGGTAAGGTAACGGCGCCATCGCGGCGCGGAAAAATTGAAGAATAAAAATCAGCCGGAATATATGAAAAAGAAACGCGTCAGTTCCAGGATGGAAAGAATGATTTTTTTTTTAATGACTCTCCATGCCGAGGTCCGAATCCCTTTAGTCAAAATTAGAATACTACCGATCGAATTTGCATCCCGGGGTGAATTGTAATCAGCTCCGAGCGTGCAGCTCGCCCGTCAAGGCACCATTACCCTGACGACCACCTCGCGTAGTGTTGTATCCGTAAATAAAGTATGATACCTTACAGATCTATAACTTATACCGACATATTGCACATTTGACAACAGTTACGTCTTTTCGTTAAGTACTTGGGTATAGGAAGTGTCCGCTAATAAACATATTCCGTTGCACTCCGTCTCGCTGCCCATAAAACTTCAGTCCCATTCATTCACAAACACTTACACACGGTCTCGTAATTAATTAATTAATTTAATTGGTAATAATAATAATAATAATAATAATAATAATAATAATAATAATAATAATCGATCGACAATTCAGATCATTGGAGAGAGCGTATCGTCGCTCCGAAGCCACGTCGTAAAAGGCGCGTCCGAGGTCAGAGTTCGATGTGTCCGGTGGGTTTTTTCACTCAATTGTTGTTTGTTCGTTCGTTCGTTGCAATGTTTTTTCGGTGGTCTAAAGGCGAAACAGGTTCTTCACAAAATTACTCGATTGCACTCTTACTTCGTCTTTCTCTCCCTCCCTCTCAGCCGTGGTCGCCACGCATACAACGTATATTATAATATATTTATACTCCCACTATTTAAAGCAACTATAACTCCTAATTAGTTGTTCGTCATCCACTTGGTGTCGATTCGTCCGGTTTCGACTTTTAAACGAGAAGATCTCGACGGTGAGTGGAGACGATCGATGATTCGTCATTGTACTTGGCCGTCCATAGGCCACCGTTTCGTTGAATGAGGACCGGCTCGAAGTGATTCTCGTTGTCCGTCACCCTTCGCCGAAGGAGACGAGCGAAACGCGAGAAAACTGCATAGGCCCTGCGCGATTACTTCGATTGACGCAGCCCTGTGATTCGTATTCGTTGTGTGATCATAGATACGGCGTCCGGACGCCCGTAGTACGGGCGGACGCGTTTACCCTGATTCGTCGAAATTAGATTACTCGATGATAGAGAAGGGATTTTTGGGGAAAGACTCGAAGCTCGCAGACGCTCGAGCCGTCCGCGAGGAATGTCGAGTGTTCTGTTCCCTAAAGGTGAATCGAGCGTCTTCTGGTTTCGATGAAGGAATGCCGGAACGGTGATTAAACGGAGGCGTGAAGCGTGCTCGACTGGGGTCCTGCAGGGTACGAGGTGCTGGTAGGCGCAGCTGTCGGCTGCAGGCTCAATTGCAGCTGATGCTGCTGCGCTTTCGCCCTCAAACACGCGATGCTCTCGTTCCTTAGCTGCTCCGTGTCCTGAACGATTCCTAATAAACAGAGTTCAATCAATTTCTTCTATCACAGAATTTAACTAACATTTTTTATATAATTTCATGGCTGGGAATAGAATTGTGAAGGACGCTGTACCTGCCGAGGAGGATGGGCCCATTCCGTCTTGGCTCTCTTGTCCGCTCTCGGAGCTCGTCGGTCCGCCTTGATGGTGATTATGATGCGGGCTGCTTCCGCTTCCGTTGTGATCGTTGCCGCTGTCCTCCCCGCCTGACTTAAGGTGTTCTGCCGCTTCGATTGACTTCCGGTGCATCCCTGCGGGGCCACAGTCAATCATTTCTTGATTATTTTCGATATCTTGACTAAAGCTGCTCGTCTTAGATGATTGAGCTGACACAGACGAACAGAAAAACAATAGTCGAGACTCTTGTATAATTTCTGCTAGGATTGCTAAGTACTCCATCAATAAACCATTAGACCTTTAAAACAATCGTTCGAATTTCGTTCGCGAAATCTGAATAAACGTTTCCAACCGCGACAGAGAAACGGAGCTTAGGAATTTTATCTGACTCTCACCTAGCAACCATGGCGCGACCGACTCGTTCTCCTTCGCGCTTTTCAGTATGGTCTCCGGAAGCGGCAGTGAATGCCGCACCATCGCTCCGTATAAACCGTACTCCGCCATTATGGTACTCCTACCCCAACATTTCTCGGTTTTACGCCACTTCGCCCTCCGGTTTTGGAACCAGACCTGCAACAACCAAAATCACAGACCTCCCCTTTATACGTTTCCAAGTTTCGTCGCAAGATTTACGAACATCTTTCCTCGTCGATTCTACTGATTGTATCGCTGATAAATCACTGTGAGTAATCCTTGGGATAATTATTGGAATCGTAAACCTGAAGCTCGCCGAGCGCGTTTCTCGCCGTTTAATGATCATTGTCTGCTAATTGGAGTACTATGAGACCGGCGTGCGATCGGTTACGTGCGTGCGGTTCCACCGGCAGGCTCGTAGTTAACCATTAACGGTTAAACGATCGGGCGCGCGTTCGTTATCCCATTTTTCGCGGTCCGGCATCCCGTTAGGCTACTTGTTAACGATTCTGATCACGGGACCACCTACAGCGAAGTCGCGTGTCGGCTGCCCTTCGCCAACCCCCCCCCCCCCCCCCCCC
>NW_017176997.1:174007-181919 GCF_001652005.2 Ceratina calcarata
GACTCGAACCGGAGTTTCAACTTTAACGAGCTCGATTTCCAGCAAGTTCCGGACCCCCATCCCTAAAACTAAGCAAACTAATCACGTCCGAGGAATTAGTTATTCCACTGGCTAATGCTTACTTTACGCTTCAAACGACTTCAACTCGTTTGTTTCTGTCGTACTTTTGTTCGAATTCAATATTTTTATTTAATTAGAAGCCGATTACTATTCTTACGATTTTATGTACATTAATTTGTTACATGATTTAAAATTGATAAAGAGATTATTTTTATGTACTATTCTTTAAACGTTGTAATAATTCACTGATTGTTTCTTTTATAAATGCGTAAAATCCGCAGTCTGGTTATCAGACGCTGGAGGCAGCGTTAGATCGATTATTTTTGTTGCGAATGTTATTTAAAAAAGACCTGCACACGCATCATTTGCCAGGCGTGTGTGGGACGCACGCCAGGCTGTCCAGGGCCGGAGGCCAGGGCGTGTACCAATTTGTAGCAACAATGCTAAAGTCACCAGCAGAATTGGAACGTAATTCGAATGAATGGGAACGCGTTGCCCTGTCAATTTGCGCTGCCACCCCGAAATTATCTTTCGCCTAGGTCTGAACGAGCCCGCCCGACCTTTTTTACTCGCGTCCACCCCCTCCGACGATGTAAAAATCCTCATGCAAATTCTCTACCTGCCTTTTTATAAGAAGACTCGACCCGGCTTGTCGACGAAAATACGCGGAGCATAAAACGTTTCGATGTTTTCTTTTCCTTTTTCTTTTTTTTTATATTACTTAGTAGTCGAGAGTCTTCGAATTTTTGCCCGCTTCAAATGTCTGACGTGGGACTAAACTGTTTCGCGATTCAGGGGGACGTAATCGAACGTAATAACCGGCCGTCCCGGGAAAGATGAAAGCGGAAAAGCGGAGAGCTCGAGGAATGAAAGGGATTGAGTCGCGGAAACGGTAATGGTCGCAGGGAATCCAGCAGGAAATCTCTCATTGATCGGAGACAGACGTCCTATTCACCGTTCGCTGGGATGACTGCAGGTACTGATCATAAAGCTGTTAGTCGATTTTCAACTGACTTTACGACTTGCGATTGCGTCGAATGGCGGCGGCGGCGACGGCCCCGGCGTTCTTCAAGATAAACACTCGCCCCATTCACGGTCGACGATTTGAAAAGGCTTCGATCGTATAATATTCAGAAAAAAAAAAACGACCGGCCGATGCTGATCGAGAGAACAATCACTCTGTGTCTATCAGTACCGAAACCATTTGGTAAAAGACGTTGAATGAACAGAAAAGAAGAAGAAGAAGAAGAAGTCCGTAGAAGTAGTAAGACACTCCTTTTGTGGTCGAAGTTCGAGAACGGAGTTGGTGGAAAACCGGCGAATGTGGCCTCGGATGTTCGGGATCGGAAATCGTATACCGGGATTATCCTTCGGCATCTTGGAATAGCTTACCGAGACACCGAGGCGGTACGCCGTGCAGAATGGAGAGTACAGTGAGAGGTAGGGGGTTGGGGGTCGAGCGGGGGTGGCCCCGTGCATCGCAGAACCAGCGGTAGCAGCGGCGAGGTAGGAAGAGGCTCCTTTATGGTGACGTTCGTCGACTCGAAGGAGAGCGAGATAACTCCTCTTCTCGTCTCCCGCGGCCCCCGGGCTTCCCATTCTCTGTACCGCCACCCCCTTTATTGGCACACCCGGTATAATAAGGAGTGAGTTTGTATTTAGTCGGCCATGCGCAGTACTGGCTGTTGGCGTATCATCGATCAGACCGGCGACTGACTATTGGACCAAAACAAGAGGATGAGAATGGGAATGGGAATAAAGAGAGAGGGACGGCCGATATATAAAGTGCGACGAGTGCGGATCCCGGGAAAGGGACCGACAGAGAACGAGAGAGACAGAGAGTGAGAGAGAGAGAGAGAGAGGGAGGCAGACTGCGAGATAGGGAGAAGGACATCGATAGGAAGATCGAGGGAAAGACTCGATGCGAATACTACAACGGAGCAAGCTGGTGGCGAAGCGAAGAGGGTGATGCTCGGATCGGGGGAGGAGAACGGGGAGACACGTGGTAACTTCCTATTCCTATGGATTACCAATACGTTGATACACGGTCGCGAAGTCAGGGATAGCCAACGACCAGACGAGGCAGAGCGAGGAGGAGGAGGAGGAGGACGGGAAGAGGATCGGCGAATGCAACGGGGAGTAGGTATCGAGAAGGAGAGAGAGAGAGAGAGAGAGTGGATACAAGTCGACGGCACCCACCTGCCTGCTTCTTCTTGCCGCGACACTCGAGCTCGATGCCAGCCGTGTATTGAAACTGAGGCTGAAGAGTTGCCGTCAGGTACTAGCAGGACGAGGGTGCTCGAAGGTCTACCTAACCGAAAGCTTTTTGATTTTCCGCCGTGAAGAGAGGCAGCTAGGCCGGCCCAGCGATCCTGCGCGCCCGATGGGACCGCGTCGGATCCACGCCGGAACCGTCGTCGCTTCCTTCTTCTTCTTTTTTTTTCCATTCCTCGGACATTGTTTTTCGCAATTCGAGCGGGCGTGTCGCTCTCCTTCGAGATCGTCGCGCTAGCACCTGTACGCGCCGCAAACTGATACTGTCCCGAGGATAATTGGAGATCTCGTTACTCCCCACCGGTAACTTCAATTTACGATCAACCGATAATGAGATATCGAGTTCTGGCCCTCCCTCTTCCGCCACCGTCGCCGTCCCACGCTCCGTCTCGCCCCGGCTCCGATACCCGTGTCATCAAAGCTCAAACCGATACCAGGATGTATTAGGTACCCGTTACCTACTACCTATTAAACACTTTCTTCCAAGCTCCTTCTCGTTTTTTCTCCTCCTTACCAGCACGATTCTGTTTCGGAGGATCCTCCAGACGAGTGTCTCTAAAATCCTGATACCATTCGTAGACTCCTTGTACGTGAAAAATTATCAGTAAAAAATTAATAGACTGTGCGATACACTCGTCGATGTAATTCGAATGAAGAACTTTTTGCTAATGAAATCGTCGAGTCGTGTTGTCCAGATCATTTAATATATGATGTACGACGTACTCGCGGAGATTCCCACAAGCCGAGGGAGCTGGTAAGCCAATTAATCTCTTCCAATAAGCGAACTTGTCGAGGTCGCATTAAACCATGAAAAACGCATTACGTACTCATCGGCCGGCAAATATATTGAAGGGACGAGGAGATAGGCCCCATGCCGTGCGAAGTGGCACGCGCCGGGAACATCATTAGGTGGGACACTTGCTGCCCGAGAGGGGTCCCGGTGTTAATCATGACTCAAATCGGAAAACGTCGGCAGTAAATTAATATCAAGTCCCTGCAAGACTTAGTCATTTATTTACGACGAGAACCGAACGAAGATTTCAAAAATAATTTATGTATCAACGAATCTTTTTCCAAGGGAAATCTGATAGAAAATTGAAACAGTGATAACACGGGAATCCTCAAGGAGTCGCCGCTGTTACGCGAAAGAAATATAACCAGCGCACTTAACATAAATCGCGCGAGGGTTTCGCAGTAGTCGAGCCAAACGTATGAGGCGCCGAGGGAAAAAGGAGCGGACGCCAAAATCTCCGAAGGACATTAATTCCCGGTGAACTAATTCCGCGGCGTATCGGCTGAGCATTAATTAACGTCAAGACAGTATCCTCGTTCCGTTCGCCGAGACGCGTTCGCTCATCTCGTAGCAGATTTTCAGCACGCAGACTCGATAGCGTTTCATCCGCGACGAGGGCGTGGCGAAACTTGGTCCATGCTTCTAACTTAATTCGGTTAGTCGAGATTTATGTCCAACGGATATATCCCCTTGTTTCTCGAGTCGACCCCCCCCTCCCTCCCTCGTACACCCCGTTCGGGGAAGCGGGCGCTCGCCGCGGCCGCGCTCTCCAGATTTCGCATTGCCGGGGGATTATTAGAATTTATAAGCGGTCCCGTTGACAATTCTGCAACGCCCAAATTGCTGGATATTCCGATTTCCTTCCGCCGCGGAACGGAAGAGAGGAGGCGAGAGACCCTTATTTATTTGCCAGCCGCGCCACCGGCTGCTCACCAGCCGGGGTACACTCGAGATGCGCGTTGTTGGTCAATTTTTGGGGTGGAACGCGGCCAACCGGAATTCATCGCTTTGTTTGCCGCCGGTTTTACGAGCCACGACCGGCCTCCTTTCGCTCACCAGAATCATCGACCTAAGAAACTGTCTGATCCATACAGTTGTTCGCTAAATTGCCGGCTCACGCGTGAACCGTTCGCGTCGTCATTTCCTCCCTCAATTTTTGATTAAATGCCACGCGGTGCCATATATCGCGCATACTTTTATGGCGCCATGAAATAAATGCGACGAGTCGATAATCGATTTAGTATTTTTATTTCTCGAAAAATAAAAGATCGCAGGCGAAGTGCAACGGTGGAAAGAAATATCGCGTTGTTCCCTTTTAACAGGTAGTCACTTCTGAAATTGTAACACCGTAGGGAACGCTGACTGTCACAGTTTAGACGCGAAGAAGTCAAAGGGCCCTCACCCTTGGTGAAGATCATTTAATCATTCGGCGACAAGCGATAGAAAATTCATGAGCTCGAGGTCGGCACCGGCCGCAACCCTATTACGAGGGTCGCAGGGTCCACGGGCTATTGGATACGAAGGTCCGTCGATGCACCCGCGCGGGTTCGAGCTGCTTTTATGCGCGGCCGATCCTCCTTACCACCGGATTAAGATTCCCCCGATGGGAATCGTTGCCCGCTGAATCACACGCGATATAATTCGACTTTAATTCGATTGCCCGACGATTATGACGACAGGCAGGATAGATGCGACGGGAAACTAGTTTTAGTTATAGAGAATTTCACTCGTACTTTTATTATAAATAAATTATGCACTGATCATTAAATATTAAATCTACCGAAAAGTTCTGTCCGTTTCTTTCACAACAAATTTCGACACGTAAGCACATGTTTATTAAGCGCATGTGTGCCTCTCTATTTTTAACACTTAATCTATACATACTGACGTAGCAAATTAATTAAAACAAAGTTGATTCACGTTAGTCTTATGTGTGAAGCCATAGTGTACCCATGGCTACTGATAAGCTTCATTTACGCCACTGTATTTTATACGAATTTCAACAAGGAACAAATGCTACAGAAACATGTAAAATTTTATTGAAAGTGTTTGGTGAAGGTACAGTTTCTGATAGGACATGCAGAAGATGGTTGAAAAAATTTTTTGAAGGGAAAAAAATTGAAAAATGAAGAAGATATGAAACAAGCACTAGTTGAATTTTTCGCATGAAAAGATAAAACATTTTTCAAAAATGGGATATACAAATTGCCCTCGCGTTGGCAAGAAATCATTAATAATAATGGCAATTATATTATTTAATAAAGTTTATTGATGGTAAGAAAAATTTGTATTTTGGTTTATTCCAAAAACGGACAGAACATTCCGGTAGACCTAATATTTGCTATGATGGAGAGGATCGAATTTTTGATAGTATCATTTGACGAACACTTCTATTGATAATAATTAATCGTTGTGCATAGAGAGGAACGATGCAGCGGACATATGCAAACACGATGAAACGAGAACGGTACCGTTGAACGGGAGAAATCCTTTTCGACGATCGGCCTCGCGATCACGATCAATTAGTTCCGGGAAAAACGTTGAATCCGGTACTGTTGGAGAACGTAATTGCGCGGCATTATACGTAAAAATGCGGTCACGTGAAATTACGCATTCCATTGAGCCCGCACACGGCGAGCCCCGCGAACCGTGTTTCATACGATTTACGATTACCGATGCGTTGAAAATTTCTTTTGATCAGCGGCCGCTCGTGTTTTTATTAAGAGACTTATTTGAACGGGCTCGCTTTTAAAACGGCGGATATTGATTTCCGTTCGATTCTGCTCTAACGAATTAATTTCTATTCACTCGTTCAAATCCTACGTAGTCCTGACGGAATTCACGATTAAAAACGACTCCTTTAAACGATTCCTTCCATCGACCTCGAGTCCTGGTCAGGAGAGTCCCTTTTGATGAAACTTATTTATGCCGCCGCGACGACGTTCGCTGCACTCGGAGTTTTTACAGAGAGCCATGGCGACGGAGGGTGGAAAGGACAAGGAATAAAAAAAAAAAAGAAAGCCTCTTTGCGGGGTTATATTTTTGTGAAACGCACTCGTCGCCGCACAAAGGTGGTTCCTCGCCATCTTCGTGCTGGCGGGATACGAAAAGCAGGCGAAAGCTCGTTCGATTTTACACGCAATCAATTTAGCCCGTGTCTTTGTATCCCTGTGTGCGGCCGTCTCTGCCGCGCCGTCCGTGTACGTACGGTACGTACGTAAAGCTCGTCCGAGGACAACCGAGCTCTCGAGTATTTAATGCGTCCGTAGCTTTGTAACCCCCCTACGGCCTGGGCCTGGAGCACACACGCGAACACCCTTCTCTGCGTGCCGCGAGTGTGCGCGTGCATCGCTTTCGCAGTCGCGAGTCGTGGCCGCCGAAAAGGCAAAATCAATAATTGAAGTAGGAACCGATGCGACGAAATTTTCTGGCCTATGCGTAATCACGCGTCGCACGATCCTCGCGGCCACGACGCATTCCTCGAGGGTCGTCCGACGTCCAGCTGTCATTGCGAAATTTAATTAAGTGCTCCACGACGATTCAACGTTCCTACAAAATTTATCACCCGTCAGTTAATTTCCAACATGAATTCTTTCAGAATTGTCATTTGATTCTTAGTCAATTTCCTGTAAATCTGGGCGCTATTGTTATTTGATTTTTCGTCAATTTCGTCTAAATCAAAATTATTTTTCAACTTCTATTAAAGTGTATTTTTAAGGATTATCAGGTGAAAGAATGTAATTGAGATGATCGAGGTTTCGATAGAGGGATTTTCGTAATCCGTTAACGATGACCCGATACGAAAATATTTATTTTGGCCAGGAGAGAGGAGCTAATTTCTGAGGCCTGCGCTGTTTACACAGCGTTAGCACGGTCTTTAGGACGTGTTAACGTCTTCCCTATCTACTCGAACCAGAGTCCTTCCTTTTATCCAGGATACCCACCTGTCACTCCCGCCAGTGAATAATTTTCTTCTGAAAATACTCAGCGAGCGAAATAACGCGGATCAGTCGTAATAGGAGGAACAGAGTTCGAAATGAATCTGGTCGAAATGTCTACGCGCTGACCAACCGATGGGCCGGAGTAAATATAAGACTGCATTATAGTCGAAGCGGTGTTGAAAATTACCATAAATTCACCGTGCGAATGATAATACGAGATCGCAATTTACGTCGACTTACGACTTCGGTCGTCTATTAAACATAAACGCGAGTAGGAAGTCTCGTCCGGCGAAAATTCGCGGGTCATTTGAGCCGTTTCCGCGCCATTACCCTTTCTTAGCCGAGCTTCTTTGCGGGCGAGTACGATAGAGAGAGAGAGAGAGAGAGAAGAGGAGCCGGACCGGGAGAAGCTAACCCGAAGAAAGATCGAAGTGGAGCGGAAGAGGGTTGCGAAGAGAGGAACGGACGGAGCCCGCCGGGGTAGGTGGAGAACGTAACTCGATTCCTCGTTACTTTCTTCTTCGCGCGGGGGTAGATTATATCCTCGAAACGAGCCAAACTTTCAGCTTTTCCTCCCTTTTCTTCCTGTTCATCGGTCTAATGGCCTATTCCCACTGCGTTTTTCCGCTCAGTCCCGGCGAGCGAAATTGGGGTACCCGAGAGCGGAAATACGGACAAGCCAGTACCGTAGTTAAGGGAAATGGAGGTATAGGGAAAAGCGTGTATAAGAAAAAAATGTGTGGGTGACGTCCAGCGGGCCCGGTCGAGTAAGACCCCTGCTAAAGCGAGAGGGTAAAAAAACCGCGGAGAGTGGGAAAGAGACTGAGCATAGCGGCAAAAAAAG
>NW_017176997.1:185001-225262 GCF_001652005.2 Ceratina calcarata
CCGCTATGCTCGGTCTCTTTCCCGCTCTCGGCGGTTTTTTACCCTCTCGCTTTTTTTGCCGCTATGCTCGGTCTCTTTCCCACTCTCCGCGGTTTTTTTACCCTCTCGCTTTAGCAGGGGTCTTACTCGACCGGGCCCGCTGGACGTCACCCACACATTTTTTTCTTATACACGCTTTTCCCTATACCTCCATTTCCCTTAACTACGGTACTGGCTTGTCCGTATTTCCGCTCTCGGGTACCCCAATTTCGCTCGCCGGGACTGAGCGGAAAAACGCAGTGGGAATAGGCCATAAAACGAGCGGCCGTTCGCGCGGGGTCCAGGACCCTCGAATCCGGACGATCCCATTCGCTCGTCGACGGAGCGGCGGCGACACGACGACGACGACGACGACGACGACGACGTCTTCAAACCGGCGACACGTGATGATTGTCGCGGGCCATTTTGGTAGCGGACCACCGCCGCAGCCGAGGGGGATGGGTGGATCGTCCTTAATGCGCCACTCTCACTCGCAAATTGTCCGTGGAACACGAGTGGATTAAAAATGAAAATTCCTAATGCCCGGGGAATTATGCTTCATTTCGTACATCTTCAACTTGACGCACTTCATTTCTTCTGGTTATCTTGCGAACCTCGTTCCACATTTTACAATTCAATTATACATTAGGAGTCGTGAATAAATCGTCGTGGAATTTCAAACATTGACTCCCTATTCCACTGTTAGTCTTCTTAGACGAAAGAAACTTTAGTCTACAATCGAGTTAATTTTTCACATAATTCTCCCTAATCCAGCGAGGAAATATTGAACACAGTGAATTATGATTAATCCATGTACTTCATTTTATCCATCTGATTCGAAATTTTTCCGCATTGGAAGCAGTAAATAAATGACCGTAGAATTCTCGCGTTTGAGAGTAATTCGGAGCACTCGACACCGTTCGGTTGGCTTTGTTTCCTTATTCCACGACTGTCAGTCTCGCTGGAAGAAAGAACGTTGAGTTTACAGCCGGGTCAATGTTGCACATAATTCAACAGTAGCGAGCTGTTGGAGGTAGGAAACATTGGACGAAAGGAATCGAGGAGATCTTTGTCGGGCTAGATCGAATTCGAACGAGCCTCTTATCCGGGTTTACGAGCGATGGGAGCGTACACCTCGAAAGTCCTCGAGAGGAACGCCATTTTGTTGGGGCCCGACGAGCTGTTCACCGACGCGGCAACCTCACGTATTAATGAACGTGTAAAACACGGGCAAACTGAAATACTTATTCCCCTCCCATGCATTTTTCCTTCTGCACAAGCTCCTTCCGGTGGAAAACAGGGCACCGAATATTAACAAGAACAACGGGAGTCGTTCTCCCTCGGAATAAATTAAGAGAACGCGTAGCTGCGTTCATTTTCTCCACGCGCTTGGCCACGGAATTAAAAAAAAAATAATAATAAAAAGGACTGTTTGAACATTTCCCTCGGCTCTAAACTATGTAAAATGTTGTTTCTATGAACCGGCGCGGAGGTAGTAATTACGCGGGGATGAAATGTATCAAGGATCGAGGATGATCGTGCACGATCGAGAGGAAACGTCGAAGAGTTTGCGGTCTACCTGGCAGCGCGTTCTAACGAATCGTGAATGGCGCCAATGGTTGAAGCGGGGACTGACAATGGGGCCCTGTTGTCAGGAAGGGGGCTTCCTTCAGATGCACCTTTGTCAAGGGACGTACGTGGAAGCCGGGCTGAGAACACTCCAGCGAGCTCGGGCAGATGACTTGCGCCTCGGCCACGTCGGTTCATTGCTACTTGAAGTCAATTTTTTTCCTCGGCTGCCCGCTCGACTCGATTGTGTGAGCCACGTCAAAATTCTTCGCTAATGGCCCGCTTACGCGTGTTGTTTTTTCGAGGGAGCCCGTGGGAGTCGCGGGCCCTCATTACCCGGATAACTTCAACCGGGAAACGTCTGTTCGCGCAGCCAAGACGACTCCTTTCCCCTTCGAGTAGGCTACGCTCGTTAGATACTCGACATCGTCCCTCGGACGTTCAATTCGATGCTGAATAATATATCAGATTGCCGACGTGTTCCAAAGCGTGTTACACGTGTATTTAAACTGCAGTTAGAAAATGCAACGTGGCGAGGGCTGACGAAACGCGATTAGGGATCGAGGGGCTGGTCACGTGGCTTTTCTGATATTTATAAATTATTCGTTTTATAACGAGGCAACAATGTTTCGAAACATGGGTTTACAAGACAAAATTAAGATACATCCTAGGACAGTTTGATCCTTATTTTATTCAGTCTGTCTTTAGTACAAGACTGCTTAAAATCTACAGCAATCTAATTATGAATCTTGCTTCACTTTGTAACACAAAGATGTAGAATCGATCATTAAATCTATATTTTTTCCAATTAAACATTGACATCCTGTCTGTCCCCCCACTTCCTTGAAAGGGCGATTTATTAAGCTGCACGCGGCTGGCTCGAATGAAACGGTGATTCGTGGTGTCATTTCGGTCCGGGACACTTCTGCGAATACATGTATCGATCACGAGCCGCGTGTGCCAGCCAGTAATTTTCGCACCCCCGTAAGAAACCCCGTAACCCTCCGAAATTACGTCCGCTTGTGCGAGATTCCGCGCGTCCAATCAGGCCTGGAATCGTCGCTAGCACGAGAGCGATCGCGATAACGAGTAGTCAACTCGATCGCTCTTTATGGGATACATTTCTTAGGGGAGTTTCTTTCCAAAAAAAGTTCTGATAAATATACGCTGCCTCTTAGAATGGCAAGAATAAAAAGCTAGAATTAAAACACACGATGCATGGATGAGATTTATTATTATCTTTGATAAGATATATTATCTTTGATAAGATATTTAATGAAATGTTGGCCAAATTTTCTTAGTATCTCATAAAGTATATGAAATTCAATAAAATTCATGCGAGTATATTTTGAAGTGATGTATCAGAATGAATTAATGGTTTACTGTATCTGCAGTTAATTTTGTTGAATAAAGAGGAATGCGGATTTGCATAAAACTGTAAGTTGTTTATTCGGCATAAAGGGGAGTATTCGTAAAAATCGTGGGTAACAGATAGAGTGGGAAGTAATTACGAACCGCACGCGTGAATCGTGTACAATTATCGAGGCAGCCGGAATGGAGGTCTGCCGAAGACATTTCTATTAACTTCACCGCGGGAGCGTTCCGAGCTTTCTTTCTTCGCATTGTCAGCGCCGGGATTGTAACAAGCGCCGAAAAGTCGGTGCCGTGCGATACGAACGGGAGCCAGAGGGATTGACAATTATTGCGATCTCTCCCGATACTCGGCAGGGGATCCTCGCGAAGTAGGATTAAAATCTTGATACACGTTCGAGAACGGAGCATTATATCCACGGGATGAATACTAGTAGGAGGCTCTTGCAAGTGCCTCGTCGCGAATAGTCGTGTTCATCTCAAAGGAGATGCGCTTGCCTTTCTTCTCGACGTCCCTTTGTCACTGTTAGAAATGAGAAAGCCTCTCGATACCAAAAATCAAGCTTGCTTCTCGTCAAAGAGAGTGCGATGTTTCCTCTGTGATGTTTTCTTAAGCAACGAACTTGCTCTCCTCGACAACGAAAATCTTATGATAGCTACAGCACGCCCTTTCGACGAATCATTATATCCCTGCGCGTCGGTATGATTTCAGACTCGGCGAGCGTGACTAATTAATTTGTTCCGTATCGACCTGACCCGTTCATTTAATCGAATAATAACACCTCGGCTGGATGACTGACGGCGCGCCGTCAAAGTAGACAAGATAATTTCATTCGACAGCGGAAGCAGACACTTCCGGCCTCATATTTTCAATTTAACAGCTGGCCACTATAAACGCCTCTTTTGAGAATAACAAATTAATCATTCGGACTGGAATTTTTAGGCAGACGATTTAATTTTTTTAACAGGAATTAATATGCAAGCTTATGGTTGCAATAATTTGTTACTAGTATAATTTTAATTAGTATTAGTTGAATAATTTCTCACGAGTTCACTTCAGTTCAATAGTTTAAACCTTTTAGTGCTGCTTTTACCATTCTTGAACAGTCTTAAAATAAAGCGTTTCAAAAATTCTATGCATGAGCTCATGCAAAATTCCAAGAATTCACAGACCTTTAATTTAGTTCATTAGTATACACCTTTATCCACTAAAAGGGTTAATCATTTAACGAAGTGCAGTATGAAAACTCGTGTAGAACACGAAAGAGCGCATCGGAGGTAATGGAAAACGCGTCTAATCGATATGAGAACTGTCCAGGCAGGGTGGCCGTTCCGCGACACGGGTCGTCGTTACAAAAAGCTCTTAGTTACAAAGAAATTAGGAAAGAAATAGGGGTTGGTCGCGGAACTGGCATGAACAGAGCAAGGAACCTCGATGGAGACGCGCGTCAGGTCGGAAGGAGATTCACGTGGCGCGATGGGTGCGAAGGAGAGGCGACGGCGGCGAGAGGGAGAGACGGGATAGGTATCGCGATGAGCCCGCGGGGGGTCGGCGGGGGTGGCGAGCGAAGGAAGGAGGAAGAAAACGAAGAAAGCCAGCACTTCCACAGAAAAATATCACCGTTAACGATTACCAACCCCTCTTCGCATCCCGCACCTCGTTATATTGTGTTCCCGCCGCGCGCGCAAATTTAGAAACAAAAGACGGGTGGAAGGCGCGGTCTGATTGGCCGACCGGTCCGCGACTCGTCTCTCTGATTGGCCCGCGGGACCGCACCCATCCTGCAATGGCCGCTTTGTCGTTCCACAGCGCCGTTACTCACTCTCTCTCTCTCTCTCCCTCTCCCTCCTTCTGTCTCTCTCGCTCTCTCTCGCTGGTTCTCCTTCTCTCTCCCTGTATACGCTTCAGCCACGAAGCTTCAACAACCCCGTGAAGCGCGACTCGACCGTACCTACCCAACCACCCTCTACCCCTCGCGCGCACCCTTTTACCCGTCCCATGATTTATCGCGTCTCTTTCCGACTAACGGAACCATCCTTACCGCTCTCACCTTTCCTAGAACACCCCTTGCTACCTCTGTCCCATAGATCACTCGCTAATCTTCGAATTACAATATCTATAATCGGCATCCGGTTCACGATTTCCCGTGTCCTCGCGAAACTCTTCGTACGACAAGGTTCACCCGTTCGACGGATTCTCGTAGATTACGGAATTTCGAAGGTATTAAGGAAACGTTGGACAGAGAAATGTAGTAAGGGGGTGAACCGCGACTCGACCATACCAAATCCCCTCTCTCTTCTATCCGTCTCGTCTCTTTTCAACCAACGGACCAATCCTTATCGCTCCCACCCCTGTCTATCTTACAATTCCCTTATGTCTCCTCTGGCTCATAGTTCGCTCGCCAATATTCAAATCACAACACGTATAATCGACACTCTAAGTCTATTTGATAATTTTCCACGTCTTTACGAAATTCTTCGAGATTCACCCATTGTTCGACAGCTTCTTGTAGATTATGGAATTTCGAGTTACGAAACCGTGTATAGAGAAACGCGATAAGGGCGCAGGGGGGGTGAACCGCGGGAACAAGCGCGAGGGGGCGGGAAGCTTGTCCCGGGTCCGCCATGCGGAAACCTATCTCAGCCTAGTGCTCCATGGGTACGCGGTAACTAACCGTCAACCCGGGAAAATTCTCCCTTTTACAGTCGCGCCTTTTGGTCCTGCCACTCTCTTCGCCGTTAACCAACGCCGCACTCCCTTAACCCTTTCACTAGCGACTGTTCTTTCGACCCGTTGTCAATAATTCCATCCGCGGATCACCTGTCATCTTAAAACAGACGTACGGAAAACTAGCGAAAAACGTTTTAAAATTTGCACGTGGAGAATGATAATTATTCGAGTCGCGTGATCGAATCAACAGTAGAACCTTCGGTCGGATCAGTTAGGAAACAGATATCTCGATCGACAACGTCTGAATTCCCGTTATAAATTACTTGGTAATTGAAACAACTGTAATTAATGACCGGACAGTCATTAGCGACGATCCCTTTGACAAGTGAGCGCGTGTGAAACGTCTGTACGGAAAAACCGGTCGGAAGTTGGAAATATTCGGCGGCACGCGTAATTGAATATATTCCAGCTTTATGTTTTCACCGATACCGCGTGATTGCCGCTTAGAAAATTCCCGGATCCCGTTAACGAACAAAATTACTGCTTTCAACAGCGAATTACACTTGAATCCGAGAACGATTCTGTAACACGACGGCTCTTTACAAATTTTCGTTGAACAGCGATTGAAATGAATCACATTATAACAGGTGCGTTGATTTAATAGATGAACTATGAGAATGAGTCACGCGGCAATGGACGGATTGCTGTTACCTCGTCGAAAGCAGCCGCTTACAATTTACACGCTGATATTCACAGCTGAAAATGGATCTGTTTAATCCACTGCACTTTTGCTTTCATTATTATCACACTTCCTAGTAGCTTTCTTATTAATTCGATTATCTGATTAATAGCCGTACGCGACTTTTGTGTTTTGATCATTGTTCGATGATTTTCGACGGTAAGAAATTGGTAAGACGGTTTCCTTGATCGGTTCGTAGGGAACCTGATATCGTTGAGTCGCGAATTTCACAAAGAGCCGATTGCCGGGCCGGCCGGTTGGATTTCATAGGTCTTTTGATTTTCGCTCACCTGTATCCTGTCTTCGGGTAGATCTGTTCGAAGGCTGAGCATCTCGCGGGCGTACACGTCCGGATAATGGGCCTCCTTGAACGCTGCCTCCAGCTCCTCCAGCTGCTGTGACGTGAAGATCGTCCTGGAGCAACAACCATATGAACCTAGTTATATGCCATTACAACTTTTCCCTTAAAAGCTAGCCTACACAAGGGAGAAGCCACCAGCCGCGTAGCGAGAAACACTGGCAGGGGAAATACGTGCTTTCAATAATGGTTGGGAGAAAAAAAAAAAAAAAAATGAGAGAGAAAACAATTTCGTCGGCCGCGATAGCTGGAACAAAATTAAATTCTATGCATTTGGATGAAACAAAGTTACCAGCAAATCGAGCGGCGCGAATCCGTTTTTTTTTTTTCCTCCCCCCCGTCAGTTTTATTTTTCGTTTCGCCTTTTTTCTCCTCGCCTCTCCGCAGTATTTAAAATGGATTTAATAAATTTTATAATCAAACATCCGAGCCGCGAGGAATTTTCATTTGTCCGTTTTTAATCATTTTTCATTCACGCGATTTTGATGAATTTTTAACAGAACGCCATCCCATCTAGCGTGCGCGCGCGAGTCTTACGTCCATCATGTAACCCGAGCGTTTCAATGGAATCGATTCCTTCTGATAATTATATTTTTAACGAGCAATTTGAGCTCGAAATCGTGCGTCCGGTATACAATTACCGGGCGCGAGCGGGCGGCTGTGTTTGTCACTCGAAACTCGGTTGTTGCCTCTGTCATTTGAAAATAGCTGAAAACTCATTATCGGCGGTAAGAGTCGCCGATTACGCGGTGAAAAGTCTAAAATGATTCGTCGCCGAATGAATTTATCATCATCGGGGCAAAATGAAAATCACCGAAACGCCGAACGATTCTGCCCGCTGATAATCAACCCCGGAAATACCAAAGAATGGCTCTCGTCTCTCGCGTCCAACATTTTCCCAACGATTATCAATTATTCACGTGTTTCCATCGCGCTGATTTCGCGATCTAATCGAATTCGTTTTATCCGTGGGGGGGAATAAAAAAAATCAACGTGTGATTAAATGAAAACGGGGAATGTGGAGAATTTTTAAATTCGGACGAGACACTCACCTATGACGACGCTTCTTTTTCTTCTTCTTGCTGAAACCAGAGAGACCGTCGACCGTGAAATCCTTCCCTGACTCTATATTGTGACCAACACCTGCAACAGAATTCGTGGGAACAAAAAATTAATACCATTTCCCTCGGGAAGAAAGTCTGATTAATTAATTATAGAAAAACGACTGGCTATTTCTGAGCGTTAGAAATCGTCTTTAACTCGTTAGATTCGGAGCTCATTATTTCATAGCGCTTTAATTGATAATTATGCGCGCCGCTCGGACAAAGCGGCGCGCGTACATCGCGGATCAAATTACCCATTATACCTGACTTGCCAATGAATCCGCGTGCTCGCGCGAATTATACCGAATCCCACGCATCGATCGTTCGATTCCGTTACCCCGTCCGTAAAAATGCTTAATCAGAAAATCTTCAAGCGAGCGAAATTACAGAATCTCCGAGATTCATCGTGAATACCGATGTACCGGGATCTCTGTTGCTAATATGAAATCAGGTTGACATCGTGATGGATTAAAACGCGAAGAAGAAACTCTAGCCTGAATCCCCGCGTTCCAATTTCCCCCTTTGATGCATCGACTCGCAACTAAGAAGTGCATAATGCGCTACTATTTTTCCATTTATCCCTCTTTGTGACGTGTTCACGTTTAAAACATTCGGACGGAAAGAGAGATGTGATTACCAGCGGGAGCGTAGATGCTCCCTGCGAGTTTCGATCGGGAAAGCTACCTCGCCGAACGCAATTTCCGCTCGCGAATATCGAGTGTCAGCCACGCGACAGTCGATATTCTCGGGGAACGGCTGGAAAATTTACTGATAACAGAATTTAGAATCGACAGAAACGCTTCTCCTATGACGTAATTCATATTTCTTAATTGGGCAGAATCAATTAGATTAGAAGATTAATTTTATGTTGTATTTTAGAGACTTAAATTTCGTTAATTTCGTTTTACTGAATTTTTAAACTCAGTCGACTGCAAGTCATTAACAACTACAATGACAATTGATAAATTCAATTCACCTTTGTGTTTCTCTAAAGTGCTTCCATTTTCGAAATTCATTCAGGCAGTAATGATATCGAATTCACAGAATTCCTTCTTAAACCCGATGTCTTTTATTATAAATAATTCATTAAGATCATAAATATTTCATGATCTTGATTTTCATATCAATGATTCATTAAGATAATTCAGTCATGTAAGGATAGAATGACTGGTTTTCTGTTTGTCGCTTTGGAGACAGTTAATGGGAGTTTTCCTTTGAAGGAGCTGGGGGGGGGGAATTAGAAAGGAGCGGGTGGACAGGGCCCGTGACCCAAAAATAATTATCAATTATAAATTAATTTCGAATTAACGAGCGAAAACGGGCTCGACGGCGTGCGGCACGCTCCTACAATGAAACCCTCTCCCCGGGGCTAACTCGTTACTACAGTTGCTGCCGCTGCCAGCCGGTGGTGCTGCTACTACCGGCAGCTAATTAACTATTAATTAAGAGCTTAATTCCAATTATACGTGTTTTTCGACTAATTGGACCCACGAAACGCGATGCTGACGTCACGGCGCCACGCGCGTTCGGTTGTTCGTAATTTTTCTCGCGAAATTATTTCCACCAGCCGCTGCGTAGCTCGCGTTAGTCGCGATACACGGCAATCGAGATTACCTCGTGAAAGGACAGCGAATTATTACTCGCGGTATTCATCGGTTCTCCCTGTGAAGTGCAAACGATTATTCGTACACTGCATTTTGATATCCGCTTTGCGACGACGTTTCATTGTTCGATACAATCTGGCTGTACATAGAATCGTTTAGGAGAAAGAGTCTAAGCTAGTTTTCCGTGTGCGTGAGCGTCGAGAATGCCGACAGGGCAGGGAGAAAGAGAGACCTCGTCGAATTTCGAGCAGCGAGACATGAAACGCATGGCCGAGGTGGAAACGGCGAAGGCCGCTTTTAAAAAGCATTGTTAATTCATCCTTGTTCTTGCAGCGTTCGCTCTCCCGCGTCCGCGTTACATTTCGCCGGTTTTTTCAAAACACGGCCCAAAGTCAAAGGAAGGAGCGCAGCTTTCTAGTCGCCGGGAAAGCTCGCCCGGGGAAAAAGGAAGCCCGTTGGAATTAAAAAAGGCGTGTATCGCTCGATACTCGCAATGAATCTTTCTCGCGTGATTGTGAATTAATTACGCCTGTGATTTATTGTGTCGATTCAGAGGGTCGCGAATTTTCAAAACACCCCCTGGCAGTTGTTTAATGAAAACTATCGTCGACGTGACTACTCGTAGCTCGGGAAGCGGTGGAAAGTATTCCTGCTTGGCTCGTCGTTCCACGAAGACGAAGAACTTAATGAGGAAGCGTCGGGCGCATTCAGTCGATTCAAGTAAATTTCTCGCGTGCCGGCTTAATTTTATCCAACATTTCTTCTCGACTCTCTATAGACCGAGCGACCGTGTTTTTCTGTGTCAAATAAATTTCGTTCCATTTGTTATAAATATTCATTTAGTCAAGGGATGCGCGAACTCGGGGCTCACGAAATTACGAGAATAAATTCAATTCTGTATGTACAGATTTAATGAATGAACATCTTCTTTGTCTAATTTTTACGTTGAAATATGTATACCGGTTGCACGCATATACGCGTGGAAAATAAATATTTGAGGCTCGACCACGCACGGCTCAAGACACCGAGCACGGAACCTCGCGCGATGCATTGTTTCACAAGATCGTAGAGAGCCTCTTTACGCCACCCCGGCCTCGCGTTGCTTCCTGCTCCCGGGTTTTTAAGTACGCTTATTTACCACGCGAGCTACCAAACCAATCGCTTTGCGCGTCGCGAGGAAATGAACGCAAGTAGCTCGCCGGATGCTAATAACACCGAGGAAATTCTCCGCGTGCTTTCACTGCTCCGTCGTTCCTCCGAAAATATGAAGTGCCTCGAGATAAAATTTCTTCAGGTAATGACAAGGTGTCTTGAAATAAAGCCTTTCAATCGGAATGAATTTTTTTCACGAATGCACTTCAGTCAATTATTTCCTTTCGTGTGTCAAATTGTAATTGTTCGTCGAATTAAGGGCGACAAATATTTGAGAATATTCGCAGGGGTAAAAGACAGACTTTAGGTGTCTCGTCGGGCACGTGAGAATGATATTAGAGTCGGCAGGAAGCGTCAGGCTAGCTAAGTAGGAGGCTGTAACCGAATCGATTAATCAAATCCAGTTAGCTGTTACGGGACCAGCGAGTACGCGTTTGGCCTCTACCCCGGCAAGTCTGCGCCTCTCCCTCTCGCTCTCCTCTAATTTGTCCTGAATCTAATCCGTCCGTAGTGCCCTCGAATATCGTGGGATGTCGCGACCTCCCTCGGGAGCCTGTCTAGGGAGGCTGCCTGCGCTACGCACAGCCACTTCAGAAAACCAATTGTTTTTAATCTTCTCCAGGCCGGAGAACGACTCGTAAGATCGCAGCGTTTGATGAAGATTGACCGACGTCTCGTGGATCGGAAGACGTCGATCAGACGGCCGCTCGAATCTCTATTCCGATGGTCTATGAAACTGTGGTTGGAAAGACGAAGCCTGCGAGAAAAGTTTCCTCGCCTGAATATCAATTGGGAAGCTGCGGAGGGCGTGAAACACGTTTGTGCGAGGAAAGATTCCACAGCCCGGGGCTGCGAGTTTATTCCCCATACCAGCGGTGGTCGTGGGCGCGATTACGGGACACAATCATCCGCGAAAGTATCCCCCCAACCCCCGTTTGGAAGGAGCGCGCCGATAAAAGGAAGAAATCCAACGGCTTCAGAGAAAACTTTGTGGTCTACTCGGGCAGGCAGACTTTATGCCGTGGCACACAGGGACAAGCATCGCGGAGAGCCGAGCTCTCGAAACACCCTCTCGCGCGCGTGAAAACAGTGGTAGTTTCCTCGCTAAATATATTCACGCCATGCGTACGTACACTCGCGTGGCTGCGTGGGGTCGTTCCGCGCACCGACACGAACCGCGCGAGCCACCCCCGCCGTCCCCTCGGCCGATTACACGAAGATTCCACAGCACGCGTTCTTCACGCGGCTCGATGACGCGTCGCCGTCCCGCTGGCGTGTATGCGTGCGCGCGTACGCTCCGGGGAAACGGCGCCCGAGTGTGCGAGCTTTCCGCGGGGGGGAACGGGTGGGCCGCGGTTGCGAGTTCCCGAGCGAGGGTGTGCGCTGGTCGGGTTCCAGGGTGGTTTCAGGGTGGTTGCCATCGGTGTGCGTCGGTGGCAGGCCGGTTACCAGGCAACCGGCAATAAAGGAGCGTGGATAGCCAATGGCGGCCCTCAATACACCCCTTCGTCTAACACGGCTTGTTTTCCGTGCTTAAGAGCGAGATAGAAACCAGCTTTTGCTTTAGTAGCTGTTAAGACCTTAAACCCGTGGCCGCGCTTCGCTGCTTGCCAGACTGACTCGCACCTAATAGAACCTCTTAGAACCGCGCCGCCGTCACGGCCTCTGTTTCTTCGATAATTGATATTCTAATCCTGCCCCGACCATCGCCTCCCCCGTTACCCCGATCGAACCACGTCGAATCGCGTTTCACTCTCCGCAAACAATATTCACGCTCTCGTGAAAATAAATAGAAAGTATTCCGACGTCCTACGGAAACCAACAACACACGAACTAACGTTTCTCTTTCGATATCTAACAAAATCGATCAATAAATAAGCTAGTTATTGAAATTTAAGTAGTACAACGCTATGATAAATCGGACGTATGCGTCGTTCCAAGTTGTACATAAAAGTTACTTCCATCTGATTTTCGTTTACGAGCTGCAAACATTGTATGCAAATCTGTGAATGTCTTTGATTCGACGATTCTCGGATCTGAACTGGGGCTTTGAACACAACTCGTTGAAGTCGCGTCCGGCCAGAGTGGACAGTGGCGAGGTAAAGGGGGTTTAGGTAATGACGAGTTTACATCCGGCAAATGGAAACGCGCGAAGTGTTACGAGGGTGGGTCAGAAACATCGTCACGTCGTTCCACGCGAAGTGTCCCATGGGGGGAGGGAGAAGGTAGCACATAGCGCACCCCTGGGACGTCTTCAGCCCGTCACTTGTCCGTATTAAACCAGGGTACTAATCCCGAAATTTAATTTGAAAATCTTTTCACGGCGTTACCGCGCGTCCCTTTTTACTATCTCTGTCTCTCTCGGCCGCGCGGTACAGCTCGCTATGCACCGCGAAGACGTTTTAAACCCGGCGAATTACCCGGGCCTTTGTGCGTCGTAATTGAAAATTCGTTTCCGCCCCCTTTTCCGCAACGCCGAGAAACGGATAAATGCCCTTTCGTGGATTCATCGAGAGAAATTACCTCGTCGTCGGGTGAATGAGACGACGACGTCGACGACGAGTCTCCTTGGCCCCCGAGATACGCGACTTTCCGTTTCGACCTGGCTGCCATTTTATAAGGGAACTACGTAAATGCGAGTCCGTGAAAGCAAATGATTAACGAGAACAAATGCTAGTTTCCACGAGCTGTTTCGTTATTCAAAAAATTAGATCAAAAAATTCATCGGCTCTTACAATAAAATTAATTTCCGTCTATGGATCATCAATTATGACGTTCATGAGTGATAAAAAATTACTCGCGTCCTTCAAGAATCACTATAACACCATAGATTATGCCGAAGCGAATAGAACGCTGGAAAAATAAATTGCTAAGAGTGAGATTCGCCGGGAGCGATAAATAAATTTATAGTAACTCGTACGTTTGTTAAAACGAGGAGGAAGACGTCGGTTGAAAAATGCATCGGTCCGGGAATTATTTATCGAGCGCGTGAAACATGTAACGCCGGTCGTTTACATAGGCGAAAGGGCGAATAGAGCGTATCCGAGTGCAGTCGATGGTCGGATACATCCCGAGGGATGTTTCGGTAGATTAGGGACCCTCGGGTCGGGGGTAGTTTTGCTGCGCCATGTAACGCGCTGTAAAACACTTGTAACAAACCGGCAGACCGGCTTAGGGTGGTAAGCTGCTAATGCCTCGGCGATGTTTTCGGGGTCGAATTAATTTGCCCGGTCCGATCGGCGGCCCTCCAGAGACCTTGGGTCCATTCGCCTCGGTCCGCGTTCCGTTTGATCGATGAAACCTTGATCCGGTGCACCGGTCGAAAATATTGTGTTAAACCAGACGAAATTGCCGGGTGCGTCACGGTGATAATTATTTCGGACACAGTTTTCGAGACGCCCCGACAATGGTAACGAAGACGTATAATTAACGCTCGGCCGTGACGGGGCGAGGCGAGTTTTCTTCTAAGCAGCAGGAATTACGTTGTTTCTCGAGCCACCGATTCGCGCATCGACCGCGCATAATACAGCAGTAATTAAGTTCTCGGGTAAAACCAGTTCCCGACCGGTTATTTCGCGAAAACTCCGAGGCTTAATCACGGTTACCGCGAAACGCGTTTCATCGATCCTCGGATCTTACAATCGGGAGGCCCTGGCCTCTTTGAATGGCGATAATTAATGAATAGGACGCGGCCGAAGGAAGAACAGAAAGAGAAAGAAGAAGAAGAAGAAGAAGAAGAGAAAAAAAGAATAACGAATTCGTGGGCGTATTTCTCGGAAGCGCTTCTCGACTCTCTCATCCCCACCGTTCATTTGTTTTTTCATCTTCGCACCTCTCTCGTGGTCAGGAACGTGTTTTCACGCGGTTCTCCGTGCCATTCTCGGTGGCCATGCTCGAAATTCGACCCTCTTAGAACGGTGTGAATATTATGATGGCCACGCATTCAGGTGCCAGCCGGGGACAATGGGCCAAGTGTTGATTGCCTGAAAACAACGTGGTTTTTTTCTTCCCTCCGCGCCTCGCTGTACCGTACTTTGTTCTGCGCGCGACCCGCGCTAGGATGCCCCAAGGACTCGGGCAAGACGCTCCATCGATTTAGCGCGCACCGCGCCAGAAGGGATGCTAGTGTAAAAAAAAAAAGAAAAATAGCGAAACGAAAATAAAAAAAGTAGGTCGTGCGCTGCAAATAGAATTCGAACCTCTCGCGCAGCTTCTACGCGTGTAGCCGTGAATAGATCGCGACGGGTTCATTCACGGGTCCAATTAATACTCGAATTGCTGCTATCAACCGGGGCATTAGGCACTTTCGTCTGATTAACGCGTGCTTTCGAAAGCTTCCTCGAGCCCGGTGAAAGGAAAGTAGTAGCGGCACGGTAAACAAGAGAGCCACGCAATTTCACCGTACTTCCTCTCTCGCTCTCACACCGTTCCTCTCTCTCTCCGCGTTTACTAAATTACATTAAATACTTAACGCACGCGCGACCTTCCTACCTTCCCGTATGGAACATAATTACGAGTCCTCGCAGGAAATTCAAGAGGGTGCGGACGCGACGCAAAGGCCAGGTCGCGGTTTTTACCGAAATCGTCTTCCGGAAAACGAGGGGTACGAACTCCTTGGCAATTCCCAAAATAAATTCGCTCTCGGCACGTGTGCTCGCGACGACCCTTACGTAATATACGAACGCGAACGGACGAACGAGGAGGAGACGCGAGAGGGACAGACACTGGCTAGAGTCGAAGGGGTTAAGGGAGAGGGCGAGTGCTCCCCATAGTCAGCTACCCCTTTCGACTGGGCAGTGCCGGCATAAGTCAGGAATTCCTGGCACGCGGTATATTGCGCGGGGGTGGAGGCCCGGCGGTTATAAGCTATAGTCTCCGGCGTGGCATGGCATGCACAGCCATTTACTTCATTATGTCATTAAGCTTAATGGCCCTGGCCCTAACACGGCTCTAGACTATAGCCACTTCTACAGTTCGTCCCCATTAACTCCTCTCTCGTGCCCTCGCCGGGCCACCTCCCCCGCAGCCCGACCACCCACCCGACTCTTGTCTGCTAGCATCCTCGTGAACCAACCAGGGCTCACAATGAGCATCGACTTTACACCGATGACCGGCTGAAATTGCTCGCAACATCGTGGAAAATTTACCACCGCCCGACGCCCCTGTCTATAAAGACGTCGATATTATTTAGTCTCACGGCCTCTAAACCGGCCGTATGGGACAACATTTTTCCTAGCGCAATATCGGTCGACGAGCCGTCCCGGAAAAATGTGTACGAATTAATTCGGCGCGACTATTAGCGAGTCGCGAAACCGTGAAACTGTTCGCGCGGCCACCGGCGTCGGGTTTTAATTAGAGAATCGCGAAAGAATCCCAGACACGATGGGACAAAACTCACTCGTTAGCGGAGCGCGCGCGCTAACTAAGTGGCCGGACCCGGTTGAATAATTGTTAAAACTGCGTCCGTCCACGTCGTCGTCGTCGTCGTTGCGACGCGGGATCACCGTTACTAACCGGTTACGTTTCGAATAGGTAATAAGTAGAGTTTACGCCGATGACCGGGCGAAATAGTCGGGGGAAATTTACGGTATTCATAAGAGTCGCGATCGCGTAGCGAGCTGCGGCGCACGGCGAGCTTCCAGGCAACCCCTTCCAAATCCGCGCGCTCAATGGAGACGCGAGGGTCGCAAACTTGTTACAGCACTGCTGCTTGGGGTTCTAATAATTGGAGAGTCGAGCAAGCGTTCCGTCGCTCTCGGACGAAAATATTGCGTATCAATACGATTTCGCGTGTTTATTGAAAAATCGATCGCGCGTAATTAATTGCGATTAAAATATTTTTTTTCAAACCGGTTTATTCGCTCACGTCCGAATAATTCGGTTAATTTGCGATCCGACGCAAGGCAAAGGAGCCACTCGAATCGATTCAGTGACGCGAGTTAACAATTGCGTGCGAGCACCCTTTGAAAATAGAGCGGCTAAACATCGGGAATTAAATGAAAAGCGGAGCTTGAAATTGTTCCACGAGCGAATGATTTCATAATTATACCCCGAGTGGCGGACTATGGCTCGATTCAATAATACCGGCAATACAATCCGCTCAATACCGCAATTAATCGTCCGATGACTGTGCAGGACTCTCACGGATCTTCAACACAGCGGCCCCCGTCTCGTCTCGTTTCGTTTCACGTCCGCGCGCCGGTTGTCTGCGACTTACTCCTCTCGTTGAAAACCAATCGAGATCGCGTCAGTGGGCGCATTATCGCCGCGGCGCACGGTGAACACATAGTAGAGTATATCTTTTTAATCCCGAGGAGCAGAACCAGGCACTCGAGCCGAGAGACACGTGTAACGCTTCAGGAAAGTGTTGACTGCCGGCTTGTTTTCGGAGTAACCCAATATTTTCGTGGCCCAGCTACTACATATTTTGTCCGCTGGCGCCAGACAAACTTACGTCCGCACATGTCGGCCTAAATTTAGTCCCTCTCTTCGGTCTGTCTACACTGTCACCGCGGGACTCTGCTCCTTTTAACGAGTTTATCAAAACCTCCGAGGATCCTTCTTACAAAACGAGTATCGAACCGTGTAGGATTCGCCGAAAAATCCGTTCGAGGGCATGCAAATTCGTCGGTGAAATTAAATCGGATCGCGCGAGCTCGAGACTGGTAAATGGAGGCATTATTCGAAGCATCGGGAAGTTCTCTAATCTCGGCGAAGGCCGTCAGCGCGGCGAGGGACCGAGCAACTTAACGATTGGTCGGACAAACTCCTCAACGTCTCGTTGACTCCCCTTAAGGCCGACGAGAAGAGTCTAATTGTCCCTTCCAGAAGAGAGACTTGGCAGGCTTTCAAATTTCTTTGCTTACAAATTCATAAGGTTACCGGGGAAACGCGAGGAAAGTCTATTGGAATTAGTGCAATTAGCAAATGCCGAACGGCTCGCGATATCGATCCCGTGCGTCGGAATCGTCACTTGTTGTACCAAGTCCAATTCTCCGTAGCGACACGTCTCTTTCATTTAATTGAAGTACCGCGCGGCCGTCGGACACGCGGAACCGTCTTTCGAACACGGCGGCGTAAGAAAGTCAATCCAGAAGTGCTCTCACGTCCTCAACGGCCCGTTTTAAACAGGCACCATTGTCTCGCGCGTTTCAACCGGCCCGTCGACGCCGGTCGAAATAAAGACCACCGTGTAACCTCCCCCCACGGCTCGCGTGACAAATCCGCGGTTCGAGGATCGTTCCTTGGAGTTAGTTCTTATCTGTTCACCGGTGTCTCTCGGCCTTTATTCGTTTCCCACCTACCGGATCCTATATCCCTTCCACGGGTTGACGGTTCGCCCTCTTCCGCTCAATGGAACGCGCGCCCATCGTGGAAAATCGCACCGGTGCGGTGAAAAGGTGTGAATCTCCGGCCCTCGAAAAAAGGACGACAATGCCCGGTGCTGGCTGCGCACAATGAGCCTCTAAACCCACAATGTAGCCACTGTATCTGCACGAACGGCACTGAGAGGGCTTCTCCTCTCTCGCGCGCGCGCTCCCCCCAACCCTCCCCCCCGGTCGCCCCCCCGTTCCTCCCTCCACCCCCCTTTTCATCGGCACAATCCTGCCGCGCAAGGAGTCGAGGATGCCTGGATGTGCTCGAAAGCACATTTTTCAGCCGCATAATATTTATTCGTCCGCGGGTTTGTATCGCTTTAAAGTGGCACCGGTGAAACCGAAAACCCTCTACCGCGTTCGGATAGAGAGAGACACGGTTGGGGAGGAAATTCTCTGATCGTGCCAGAGGGAAACCGCGGCCCTTGCACGACCGTCGCTAGTCATCCACGCCCATTCCTGTCAAAACATTTCCCGAGTTACGAATCGACTCGGCACCCGGATTCGTTTTTCGGTAGGACGCGTTACCCCCTCGGATTCTACTTTTCGCGCAGGTACCGTCCGCGAAAGGGTTCCCGAGGGTTTCTACGTCTCGCCCCTCTCGGGGTTTTTCGATCGCGCTCGAGCTGACAGATCTGCGAGCGTGTTAATCGGTGTGACGGACGCGCACAGCCGCGCAGGATCATTGTTCGCGGCATTGTCAGGCTCGCAGGACATGGCGTCCTGCCATTCGAACCGCTTTTTGTCGGAACCAGCTGAGTCAAAATGGCCTCCGTCCGGTGACGTCACGATTTCACGTGCTCCGGCAATAGGTGAGTGCACGCATGTATACACGCATCGATCCGAGGGTTCGGCCAATAGCGCATCCGAGCGAGAGGACAACGAGTCCAAGGATGCGGCCGAGGAACAGGAATTCTGTCAGGATATCGTTCGAGCTAATGACGTCCATTCAGGAGGCATCCGTTAAAAGCTTCCTAAAAACCGTGCTAGTAAATTCAGCAGGGAAGCGTAGTAACGAGTCTCTATTAAATATAAGCGTCTTTTCAACGGGCCAAAGTTTCGACGCCATTCAATCCGGAAGATGAATTTAACCGGTTATTAGAAAGGGCCTCTCTCTCTCTATCTGTAATTACGTTTTCAATGCAGGACGCCACGTACGTCTTCCCGGATCTGTTCCACGCGTCGGTTTCAAGCGAGCGCTTAAAGTATGAGCCAGTTTGTCAATTAAAATATGTGTCCTCGGCACGAGAGAAATCTTAGGAGATCCTCCTCCTCTCTTCCTCCTCATCCTCCTTCTTGGTAAATCGAATTCGAGTGCCTTTCTGAGATTTCTGAAACGAAATTCTGTTACTAAGTCTCTCCTCTCGGCCGTTCCACGGTATCGCGGCGCTAATGAGCTCCAGTTAGCGATCAAAGCAAATGTTTCACTATGTGAAAACCGTTTGAAGCCTTTCCCCTGTATACCGTTTGGCCTTCGTCGCTCTATTTTTATCCTCCTAAGGCTTCGTTTCATGTAAAACGCCATCGTCTTTTACTCGGTCCCGATCGAAGCGGAGCTCACCGTCTACCTACTTTCGCCTTTTCGCGAACAGACTGCCACGTCTTTCTCTGTTTTTTTTTTTTTTAGCAAATTTTTCTGCCCGCGAATCAGTTTGTTGTCCGCGGTGGCGTGTTTTTGATTACAATTCATTCCCCATGTTTACCCTGCACCCGGGTGGTACAGGTTCGCGCAGACAAACCGCTGCTCCAGGCACTGACTGTTACTAATTAAGGGCGGTTTCAGTACGCGTGTTAATTCTTAATTAATATCTTTGTTACCTCCTCCGACGTGGCAGCCCTCGGCACCCATTTCTCGCTCGCTTCGCGATATATCTGTCTCTCTCTCACTCTCTCTCTGGGTCTCTCTGTCTCTCTGCCCCGTCCCCAACTCTCGTCGTCCCTCCTTCTCTCATCTGGTTCTTCTATCCCTTGGCACCTCGACTCCTTCTCGCTTTTTTCTCGCTTCTTCCCGGGCTCTCCTCGCCTCATCTTTTCCTCTCGCTTTCCCTCCATCGTGGCCCTCTTTGTTCGTCTTTAACCGACACCCCAGCCCAACAGCCGCGGCTCCATCGTCCACCCACTTCTCTTCTGGAGTCTCTCGAATGAAAGGAGATGTATGGGAACACACGCGCATCTCGAGCCACTATGATAGGTACAATCGGTCACGAGTGACAAAAAAGGGAATGAGAAAAGAAGAAGCGAGAAAGAACCGCACGGAGGTAGCCGCGTTCCTCCGATTTACCGCTGAACCGTTTTCAACCGTAGGAGTGAATCTCTTTTCGCGACGAATCGAGGAATCGTTGGTTAACCCTTTTGTCGCCGTAACCCCTCGGCGACTCCCCCATCCGACGAGAGTTCCTCGCAAGATCCTAAATTGTTTCCTCGAGCTTCCTTTCGCGCCGACAACGAGTGACAATTAATTACGAGGCTCGCCCATCGCGGCTCGTCCTCCGCGTTTTCCTCGTTCCGAGCCGCGCGCACTTGCGAAACTTTCTTTCATTCTAAATCTAATGGGTGAAAACCGCGCGATAGTCGCCGGGTAGCTCTCGGGCACCGAATAGTCAACAACGTTCGACCGCACAATGAACGGTGCCGTTCTTTGAAATCGAGCCCTTCACCGACAAGGAAATGTATGTAGAGCCTGCCGGGTCTATTAATCAACCGCCGGTTCTGCTCCGGTGCACTTCGTTTTTCACCCAAGGAAAACGCTTTCTACTCTTTAATTCGTCTCTCCACTCCTGCATTTTTTTCTACGCACTTCACGCACGCTGAAACGCGAGCACTTCCTTCGTACGGTTTACAATATTTATCTGACAAACGACTGTACAACCCGTATAATTGATATCAGTAGAGAATTTTATTTGCTTGAAATAGATTGTTCATGGCTCCTGAGGGACGCTGCTACTTGCCTCCTCTCTGCAGTCTGGCAGCGCCATTTAAAGCATTTACGTAAGCTTTCCTCCTCTCCCCGTCTCGTTCGCTTTACCCAATTTTCTTTCCACTTCGCCAACGGAGTCAGTCACTTGTCTTAGACGTTTTCTTTCGCCGAGCGAATTTCCAGGCGAAATCAATACGGGAGATGAGATGATTGAATTGGACGCTGGGAAGGTTCGAAGAAAGCCAGAAGGGTTATTTATCCTAGCAAATATAAGAAATTGTGCAATTGAAACCTGAGTAATGCCACAATTTGGCAGTTTAGAGAAGCGGCAAGTGGATAAAAATTGTCGGAACGGGCCAGCAGGACTTCCTGTCCTTTTTCTCAGGTGATATATAATTGAAATCGTGTCAGGTCGTAAACCGAGGCTGAACGCGGCAAGTAGGCAGCATCCTAGCGGAAAACAGGTTCTCAACGGGAAAGGGTCCCTTGGTTCGTGTTTTCGCCGCGTCTCCAATTTTCCAACCGGCTTTTCTGAGCGCCGCTAGTACCACCCCGGGGGCCACGTTTCCTTTCGCTACCCGGAATCCTCCGGTATTTTCCTTTGCCGGCAAATTGGACTATTACGGCGACGGCTCGTACCTCCTCGCGAAAACCGCGTATTTTCTCTCGCCCCCGACCCCGGGCGAGCCCCGGTACCGTTCCCCGCGCGCTTCTTGCCTACCGGGCTCAAAGTGGGACCGCGCAGTTGTTAAAACAACCAATTCTGTCGGAAAGCTGCTCGTTACAGGCGCCTCCGCTCTCTTTACGCGCGGAATCCTCCCGTCCTGATAGCGAATCGTTCGTTTCTCGCTGACGCAACGGAAATATCGGCCAATAAAATCCATCCCGTCTTGACGACGCATTTTTCGATTCGATGGAATAAGCAGAGAGCTCGTTCTTAATTGGGATGCTTCCTCTTCTCTACGTTTCACTCGGAATCTCGAATGGATCACGGGAACAGTTCGAAGATTCGGAATCGAGTTTCGGCCGAGAAAAGTCTCCCGTTACCGATTAACCCACGAATAGGGGTGGGTGTGGCCGGCACCTACGATTTCTCGAAATATTTTGACAAGTAATTTAATACGGGAGAACGAAATTATACACGATTGCTCTTTGGATACCTGAGCACTCGAAACCACCCCTCGAGTTTTTTCTTAGACACTTCCGCATTTTTCAATGCCTATCGTTTAACATACTCAGCGTACGTTCGTTTGAAAGTAATGCATTTTCGATATGATAATTCAATTTGTTATCGAAATTTGTTTGTTAGAAATTCTTAAATAGCTATAAACCAGATCGAAGCATTGTTGGTTATTAAGGATGTATGGGCTATACAGTCAATCCTGAAAGTTTATGTACTTTAGAAAAACGCATTTCCTATAATTAAAAAGNTAATAGGAATCTATAATAACAAATTCAACATGCTAGCATTGTTTAAGTATACAGCCTATACATCCTTAAATCCAAAGGAAGAGATCATTTATGGTAATCGTTTTGAAGCTGTCGTTTCCTTTCTGAAACGACATCGGTTTGCGGGTCAAGCGAGCGGGGCTTAATGGCTCGGAAAAATCGGAATCATCGCTGGGTATGAATACGTAATCAGTTTTCTCATGACGTCATCGTGTGAGCGATGTAGCGGCGCGATCGCGACCGAGATACTCGCCTTAATGGGAATCTGCATCCCCTTAATCACGCAAATTGCTCCCCAACAAACTCCATATATACAAGAATATAAACTATGCTACGTACTTAGAAAGGAATCGTGTGGGTGCTCGATCTTTAAAGAAGTTCGCGCGTACTCATCGGAGCGTGTCTCGGCGAGCATTCGAAGAGAACTCGAACGAAAAGCGTCGTAAGCTCTGCACGGTTGTTTGCGCATCTTTATGGATTCGACCGTAAGAATTCTGAAAAGTGATCTCCGACGTCGCCGGAATTGGATGGAACCCAGTTCGGAACTCGTAAAACGAGGCACCACTGAATTTCCAGACGCATCGACCGAACTCTACCATGAAATTCACTCACTCACTCGTCCTGTCTCTCACAAGATAATTTTCGAAAGCTAGTTTACCTGGACTGGTGTTCGAGAACGAGCTTTTCGATTGCGAGAAACCTGAAACAAAAATGACACCAGGTACGATTAAACCTCACGTCATAGCTAGTCGTTTTAAACTGTAATTAAAAAATTTGGCCCGGTAAATTATATCGGGAAAATATTCTATATACGCGGTAATTATTCGTTAACGAATGCGACTCGGAGGATGGGAGAAAGGTGGGGAATATTTTTTATTAAAAATTAACCGGGACGCAGGTGGTGACTGTGCAGGCTCGAAGGGATGGTGCGCTGCCGCTGCCTCGACACTCGACCCTGATTAACGACTTCGCGAAATTAACTCGACAATTATTTCATTAGCGCTTAGTAAGACATTTTTCATCCGGTCTCAATGGCCTTTGGGATTCGTGGAGGGAGACGTACGTACGTATACGTATCAAGACTCGACTACCCTTAATGACTCCGCGAGAATTAACTGTAATTTCATTAATTAAAATCTCGCGAGAAAAAAACTAGGAAGGAAAAAAAAAGGAACATTGTATCGCGCGGGACCAGGCGTGACCTAGGTCACCTCGTTAGAATTATTATCGAAGATATCCCGCGGAATCGAGGTTTCAGCTTCGATCGGCTTTGATCCTAATCGATTGAACCGGAGCGGGGACCGTGAACGGTAGGCCTGGAGGATGTATAACGCTTGCGAGAACGCGCGCGACCTTAATTATTGCGCTTCCGCGATTTCGCGTTTAACGAGTGACAAGCGTTCTCGCGGCGAGGCCACAACGGCGATACATTCGTAATTAGAGGCAATTTTGAAAACCGCGCGATCCTTGCTGGGCGCGCAGACGTTCGCGTTTCACTCGTTAGTTCCGGCGTGGATTTAATTGCCCAACGCGCGACAGAACAAAAATCTGCCCCGTTAATTCTGATTCACTTTGTCGACGGGATCGGCGTCGGTTTCCAGGCCCGACACGACAGCGCGCGCATTTCCCGGCGTTTCTAAACCCCCGGCTCCTTTCAGAAGGAGGGAGGCGAACGGAAATAAGTTCCGCGGGTATTAAGACGTCTCGCTACGGCCATTTTCTAATAAACTCGTCGTCGTAGCCGGGTGAAAAACAGGGGTTGAAAAAGATTCCCGCGTTCCTAAGAAGGTTAGGGCTCGTTGGCTTCGGTCGACGGAGCGATAAAGAGGAGGGAGGAAGTTCGCGTCTCAGGAACATACGACCGCCCGTCTGACTGTGTGTACGGGGCTCGATGGACTCGGAACGTTGCCGATGTTTAGCCGTGGTCGTGTGCACGTATAGCCGCGGCGACCGAGGGCGGCGGAACTCCACCCTCAAACGACTTTAACGAGCCGCCGCCGCCACCGTCTTAAAATGGGGATGCCGAGCTTGCGCCGAGTTTGCGCGTTTGTTTGATAAATTAACCCAGAAAAGTATGCCCTACGCCCGGTCGGAACACTTAACAAGCCTGAGAAACCTTTGTAAATGTGGAGCAGGGATTCGCACGCGATATGCTGATTAATACTCGTCCAGCCGGACGAGAGTAGGCGTTTAAGTAATCGCGAATGACACGGGGTAAACGGGGATACATTTGTCGCTGCTCATTTGGAACGCGTGTCACGAGGCGTTCCGTACCTGGGATTATCCCTCTTTCCACGGAGTCCGATGAAACTTAAACCGTAATCGCGCACCGGTGCTGGAAGGTCTCGGATTTTTCGAAAACTCGACAATACGTCCCGCGCGCCGGTGGTGACAAGACATGGGCTACCATTGAGAAAACTCCACTTCCTAGGTCTCGTGTTACCCGGCGTATTTTGACAGGATCTCATTGTCGTCGCGCGGCTCAGCCCTATTGACTCTATTATGGGCCTATTAGTATTATACTAGGATTTGTGGTTACTCGAGGAACGTCCCTAAGCCTTCTTTCTTCCGCTGAAACCGAATGCCTTATTCAGAAGACGGACGGAACGTGTTCCGACGGTTGAACGAGCAATTTCCCTCGACACGGAGTCGAGTCGGCTCAGGTTTCCCCCGATTTATCATCTCAATTAAACGCGTCGGTAGAAAAATTTTCGGGTGCCCGATGAAGATGCACGTCGTCGCTGTCTCGGGTAATTAGCTTCGATGCCCGCGGGAGGGTAACGAGGCACTCGGTAATCGACCTCGGTGGATAAATAATTACCGGTTTAAATGGCAAAGGAAGGCGAGCGTCGCCCGCAGGTGTCGTGAAAAGAGCGGGTCGTGGAAAATGAACTGCATCGCCGTCGTGTCCACGGAAGACGGCGAGAGGCCGCGCGGACGCCAACGCACTCGTACGTTCGAAGAGCTCCGCGGCCGCGAGAAGCTACCTTCATTTTCCAAGTCGCGAGTGCAAGCATCGCGGAATGAGCTGCTACTTAGAGAGAGAGCGGGTGGAAACGCATTCACCGGCACGCAATCAAGGCTCCTCGTAGCCCGGCGCGCATATATACTGTATACACGCGCGTGTTCCCATTCATAGCGCTGCGGCGCGCGGCAAGATTTGCTCTCGCTGGCAACACTCTCTTCCTACGGAATCGACGGGAGCGAGGAGGACCGCGGCGTAGGGTGGGACGGAGACGAGCAACGAAGTCAGAGAAAAAGAGAGCGGCACGACAGGAGTGGGAAAAGCGGAGGACTACGGACGCGCGTGTGTTTCAGGCGTGAATTCATGTATGCTCGCGAAGCACTCTTCACAGGGGACAATCGAGGTGTTGGACTGGAAATCCATACCAATTTGAGCGACTTACGGCCGTTCGCTTGAAAGCCCGGTAACACCAGCCACCACCGGGGTACACCTATACACGCGCACGCGTTAAAGACACGCGGGGACACGTATCCGCGTTTACGCACGCATCCACAGGCGTACGCGACGCGACGCCTTTGCTGATTTTTTTCTTTTTTTTTTTTTTCATCTCGAGGTCAACCGATCGGGAGAAACGATGGTTCGCGAAATCGCGCTGTCCCCGCGGAGAGGGTGGGATCGCCAAGTGACGCGGCGAGATTTACACTAGAATTCTTGAAGGGGGCGAAAGAGGCTCGTTGACGCCTTCTACTTTTCCACCGGAACGTGAAGCTAGTTACGTGGAAGAAAGGGACGTGACGCGGCATAGACTCCGCGTAACTCGCAATTTTTCAATTACTCTGACCTAGTAACGCGGTCTCGTTCAACGCCGTTCCTGATGTTTCTTCGTCGCTAAATTCCCTTTATCAGCGTCGATCGATGGATCCTCTCGCGACGGTCCGGGTCGCGCTTAATTAGTGTACACCGGCGATTGGCAGAAACAGTAGCCGGAAACTGTGGAATATCGGGCCGAACGCTCGCACGCGGTGCGCGGTAATGGACATAGTTCGCCGGTAATGTCCGAGACTAATTCCCGTGTTATTTCATTAACGTCCCGCAGCAGCCGAGGGGTTAGCCGAGCCACCACCAGCATCATCACCACCACCACCACCACCAGCACCACCGTCATCGTGGAGCGACGCGACGCGTGGTGCGAGCGGTCGTGCTCGTAGCCCCCAAAGGGTCTCGTATTAGGCGCGTGTCAAAGGGTGAAAATTTACGAGGTGAGTAGCAGCCGCGAAAAGGCCGATTGATAGTCGCCCACCTACCTATACTCGCGCGGGCGCCGTGCGTCTGTGTACGTGCTCGCCTTGAAATAATGCCGGCGAGGTTTACGCTATGGTGAAACATGCTTACCCAGCCTGTTAGCGCGCATGACTTTGCCGGTGGGTAGATCGATACCGTTTGTCCGTCGATAATCGTGCCCCGTCTACGGATTTTCCATTGAACCGCCACGCATCCACGCACGCACACACACAGCGGCCCGCGCCGCGTGCATCGCGCGTCGACAAATTAAATAATTGAGTAACGATTACGCGGGAGATAGACACTCGCTTTTGCTGTCTGCTAAATCAATTTTATCTATAATATCCGGCAGCTAGTAATCGATTGGACTAGATTCGCGTGGAATAGCCGTTTCGCGTTTTCCACGGTTCGTCGGCCGAAAACCGCGACGGGGGAGGCAACAGATTTTCTTCGCATTTCGCGATTGGTTTGTTCCAGCGGATTACGCGATTAGGGCGAGGGAGGGTCGCATGATTGACACCGCGACCAGGGTGTAATGAGACCGAATCATTTCTGAACCTGGGAAATTGCTGGTCGACCGATGGGAAAACGAACGTTTCCTCTTTCGCACGCGAACGGGTCGACCAAACGTTTCCAACGATTTTTACAAGAATTCAAGTGTACGAGAGACAGGAATAAAACAGTGTGCTAGAGGTGAGCCGTTGCGCGTTAGAAAGAGAATAGAAAGAAGAGAGTCGTCACAGGCGAGAGGGTTGAAATTTTCCTACTTCTGACGGCGAGCACACCCTGGCAGTGTTATCCAATTATTCTAAGTTGTTAAGGCGAGTTAGGGCGCTTAAGGGACTAAATTAAGACATTCCGCGCGACAAATCTCCCAAGAATCTCAATTAACTTCTCCCGGGGGGCGCCGCTACTTTAATTAACTGTTTAATTTCGTTCAATTTGCATTCGCCGTCGCGAGAGCCGAGTGGCCGACTCGCGATTCCTCCTGGAATCGATCGGAGCCGAGCCCATCACCCTTTTTATTATACATGCGATCTCGAGGCGAAGAGTTATGCACGGTTACGAGGGTTCCCGTGTTTTTGAGGAGCCGTGGACAGGAGGCGCGAGAGGAGTAATCGTTTCTCTCTGCTGGTATCGGTTTCAAGCACCGGTAGTAGGCTAATTTGAATTTGCGGCGACACTTACGCACACGTGATCGCGCAAAATCGCCGCCCGCGCGCACGGCCGCAGCACCGCCGCGGGCTACGTATTCGTGTCGCGAGCCTCTTACACGCGTCTGCGAACCACTTTCCCGGAAACAAAGCCGGGCGAATTCATAATCCGCTAATTTGTTCAAGATTTTTTGCTCGAGTACCGGCGCTTGCTTTGTCGCGAATCCGCCTCGTCGATGCGGAGCGCGTGGGGCTCGCTGGTTCAAGCCGCTTTGAAGTACTAATCAGTATCGACCTGTGCTTACAGGCCGCACCCCTTATCCGTGCCGTGCCACCCNAAAGAGGCTCGTTGACGCCTTCTACTTTTCCACCGGAACGTGAAGCTAGTTACGTGGAAGAAAGGGACGTGACGCGGCATAGACTCCGCGTAACTCGCAATTTTTCAATTACTCTGACCTAGTAACGCGGTCTCGTTCAACGCCGTTCCTGATGTTTCTTCGTCGCTAAATTCCCTTTATCAGCGTCGATCGATGGATCCTCTCGCGACGGTCCGGGTCGCGCTTAATTAGTGTACACCGGCGATTGGCAGAAACAGTAGCCGGAAACTGTGGAATATCGGGCCGAACGCTCGCACGCGGTGCGCGGTAATGGACATAGTTCGCCGGTAATGTCCGAGACTAATTCCCGTGTTATTTCATTAACGTCCCGCAGCAGCCGAGGGGTTAGCCGAGCCACCACCAGCATCATCACCACCACCACCACCACCAGCACCACCGTCATCGTGGAGCGACGCGACGCGTGGTGCGAGCGGTCGTGCTCGTAGCCCCCAAAGGGTCTCGTATTAGGCGCGTGTCAAAGGGTGAAAATTTACGAGGTGAGTAGCAGCCGCGAAAAGGCCGATTGATAGTCGCCCACCTACCTATACTCGCGCGGGCGCCGTGCGTCTGTGTACGTGCTCGCCTTGAAATAATGCCGGCGAGGTTTACGCTATGGTGAAACATGCTTACCCAGCCTGTTAGCGCGCATGACTTTGCCGGTGGGTAGATCGATACCGTTTGTCCGTCGATAATCGTGCCCCGTCTACGGATTTTCCATTGAACCGCCACGCATCCACGCACGCACACAGCGGCCCGCGCCGCGTGCATCGCGCGTCGACAAATTAAATAATTGAGTAACGATTACGCGGGAGATAGACACTCGCTTTTGCTGTCTGCTAAATCAATTTTATCTATAATATCCGGCATGCCAGTAATCGATTGGACTAGATTCGCGTGGAATAGCCGTTTCGCGTTTTCCACGGTTCGTCGGCCGAAAACCGCGACGGGGGAGGCAACAGATTTTCTTCGCATTTCGCGATTGGTTTGTTCCAGCGGATTACGCGATTAGGGCGAGGGAGGGTCGCATGATTGACACCGCGACCAGGGTGTAATGAGACCGAATCATTTCTGAACCTGGGAAATTGCTGGTCGACCGATGGGAAAACGAACGTTTCCTCTTTCGCACGCGAACGGGTCGACCAAACGTTTCCAACGATTTTTACAAGAATTCAAGTGTACGAGAGACAGGAATAAAACAGTGTGCTAGAGGTGAGCCGTTGCGCGTTAGAAAGAGAATAGAAAGAAGAGAGTCGTCACAGGCGAGAGGGTTGAAATTTTCCTACTTCTGACGGCGAGCACACCCTGGCAGTGTTATCCAATTATTCTAAGTTGTTAAGGCGAGTTAGGGCGCTTAAGGGACTAAATTAAGACATTCCGCGCGACAAATCTCCCAAGAATCTCAATTAACTTCTCCCGGGGGGCGCCGCTACTTTAATTAACTGTTTAATTTCGTTCAATTTGCATTCGCCGTCGCGAGAGCCGAGTGGCCGACTCGCGATTCCTCCTGGAATCGATCGGAGCCGAGCCCATCACCCTTTTTATTATACATGCGATCTCGAGGCGAAGAGTTATGCACGGTTACGAGGGTTCCCGTGTTTTTGAGGAGCCGTGGACAGGAGGCGCGAGAGGAGTAATCGTTTCTCTCTGCTGGTATCGGTTTCAAGCACCGGTAGTAGGCTAATTTGAATTTGCGGCGACACTTACGCACACGTGATCGCGCAAAATCGCCGCCCGCGCGCACGGCCGCAGCACCGCCGCGGGCTACGTATTCGTGTCGCGAGCCTCTTACACGCGTCTGCGAACCACTTTCCCGGAAACAAAGCCGGGCGAATTCATAATCCGCTAATTTGTTCAAGATTTTTTGCTCGAGTACCGGCGCTTGCTTTGTCGCGAATCCGCCTCGTCGATGCGGAGCGCGTGGGGCTCGCTGGTTCAAGCCGCTTTGAAGTACTAATCAGTATCGACCTGTGCTTACAGGCCGCACCCCTTATCCGTGCCGTGCCACCCTCCGCCCACCTTCCCAGCGCGCCCCATCGCCCGGCCTCAGGAATTTCTCCCTTTTCCGCTTTTTTTTCTTTTTGTTTCATTCCTCTCCTCTCGTACTTCGACTTTCCGCCAGGAACCATTCCGTCAGGGGCGTGACGAATCAACGCGCGGATCCTCGTCTTCCCCTATGATTACCAATCATTTCCTACCTATCACCTTCGCAATCGTCATTAAAACGACGTTTATAATCAAACGTGCAATTCCCCCCGATTCAACATATTCTCATCGTTTTGGTTCTGTTAACGATCCAAAAATTCCTCGATTAAAATTCACCATTTAAACGTCCTTAGTATCCATGAAATAATGGTCAATGATTGAGGCCGTACGTAAGGACCCCGAACACTCTCCTTGCCCCTTCGGCGGAAGGAAACAATGACGTACCGATTGCGCGACGTTTTGCGGAATCGCTCGGATGCGTTGGCAGGACTTCTGTTCGAGCGAGGGAAAGGGTTCGAGGAAAGTACGAGGAACAGGCGAAGGAAAAAAGCAGAAAGGGTGGGAGGAACGAGCGCGCAGCGAGAATAAACGAAGAACAACGTTGTCCCGTTCGGCGAGGGTGTAATAGAGAAGTGCGAGAGAGAGCGAGGAAAGGAGTGGACCGGTGACGACGCGACGGGAGCGTGCAAGGAGACTTCTCAGGCGTTGATAGGCAATCTAGTTGATTGCCAACTTCAAACGAACCGAAAAAGCGGCGCGAGAGGAGAGACGAACGCGCTCCTATACAACGCTCTCCTGTGCCATGTACCAACCCGCGGATCTCGCAATTTTTAGGCTTACAGATCCGCACTGTTCTCGCCTCACGGACCTCTCAACCGTTTAACGCCGCTGCTGATCGTTCGCCATTTACTGTCTCTACATTGTCTGACGCTATCGTTTATCTATGCTACTTAAATTCTATTATAATACGAAATTCACGTATTAAAGCGATTATTAGGTCCTCTTTTTTGTTATTTGAATGTCATAATAAGCAATGGGTAACAAATCTTGTGAACGAAAGATACTCTGAATTACTTNTTCGTTATTAAAAAATCATTTTATCAATTATTATATATATGAAATTTTTTTATGTATTCAATAACTCTTGCATATTTGCAGATTATTTACTTTCATAAATCGTCATTCAATCTTTCGTTCATTCGTTCTCGTTTGTGAAATAGGGAGCACGTGAGAGATCGTCGTAATCGATTGGTGAAACGATCGATAATATAATTATTATCGAGGGCAAATGAAGCAGTTGGCTGGTCTGTGCTCTCGTCTTTAAGTCTGGCCAAGATTTAAGACAAAAAGGGACGAATGAAGTGCGCCAAATAAATGCTGTACTGTAAGACGAGGTGCTAGAGTGACGTTTGAATGGAAGGGCAGATCCTTTGTGCTGCACCGGGAACCCGACACCCGAAAATTGTTCTCAAAATTCGTTATGCGAACAGAAACTACAGTCTATCCGTGTTATTGCCCTAATAGAGTATTTACAACATGATTCGCGTCTTATCACACATTTTTACACTTTGCTTCGAATGAAATATTTCGAACATCCTGATTACTCATGGAATTGAAAACATTTATGGTTGTTTAATCGATGGAATATTTTCAAACGACTCGTAATTAAATATTAATTTTTTAACCATGCGATTTGACAATTGAAGAAGTTATCAGTTTTCAATTGATCGGCGATATAATTAGAGAGAACCTATCCGATTCTCACGTGGAATAAATGAGGTACAGGTTGAGAACAGTTTGCGGGATTGCGGCCATTTCTACGTTTTGTCGAGCCCCATTGTGTTTTGGTGAGACGTTGCAGGTCTGCTCGACACTCAACTCATTATACCACTAATTATTCATAACGTTGGGGATTATTCGGACAAAATAATTCAATTCCCACAGTGCACTCACCCCCGGCATGGCCCACCTCATTCTTTCCCCGATTCTCCCACCCCGACTCATCGGACGTTAATCTAAAATAGCCGGCGATCTCCGCGTTTCTTTCCCGAGTGTCCGCGAGTTCGCAGCTGGTCAAGTCCCACTGTTTGTACACAAATCGGTGGACCGATTTCGGTCAGCCGTGGAATAGAACCGGAGGGCCTTCCCTGAAAGTGTACGAAAAGTAGCCGCGGCACAATAGTCGCCGTGGAAAGGTGCGAGCGCGTCGATTTTCGGTAACACGATCTTGAGTGGCTCTCTGTTAAGTGATATCCGTAAGTGGCACGTTAAGTGCTCGTTTCACGGCGGGACACGAACGATACGCCTATTAATTTACTTGAATGGCACGGGGGTCGTCCAGGTTCATCCTCGCCCGGAGATATTGAAACGCAATCTGCCGACGATTACCGATCAATGCGTTATTATATCGGCGATGAGACGACTCGTTTTTGCCCGACAAACGCTCGTTAGCGTCGCGTCGCGTCGCGGGGAATCAATGCCCGGTGGTATCGAGGCTGCCGCGGTTTTTTAATTGGTTTCTCGCGCCTTTCTTGCCCTGTTCGGCCGCGCGCGCCAACAGCCGGACCCGCGTTTAAAGGAAGTGCGGCTTGTATAGCCGCGCGCCGATCCTTTCTCGCTGGCGAAGAGCTCCGGGTCAGCCTCATTGTACAATTTTGCGTCTAGCTGACGAAAGAGCCCCGGCTAACGACTTGGTCAGGCTCGGGCCTTGCAAGATGTAGGTCTTAACGAACGTGTTAAGACCGAGTCGAGTGGTCGCTTGTTACTTAGCGACAATGCGGCGCACGGTTTGTGTAAAATTAATTATCGATCCTTCAACGACTGAACCCCAGCTGCACCCTCTCCTCCTCCTCCTCCTCCTTCTCCTCCCCCTCCCCCCGCGATAAAAGAAACAGTTAGAGGCGCCATTCGTGGAATAAATGGTACGGTTATAATTGTCGTAGCACAATGGGCCACGTCTCGCGAGCGGAACGATGTGACGGAAACAATGTCATCTTAATCGTCATCTATAAATAAACGGGGCGAGTTTTAACGATAATGACGCATTACAGCTCGCCGGTCTCGTTCGAAATAAGCAATGAGGAATTTGAAACAGTTTCCCCATTTAATTTAGGTAAAGCTCGCAGCTACCTTTAAGGAGGGTATATTAATAAACGGCAACTCCGGTCAATACTCATACAATCCCAGACGTGAATAGTGGACGTATTTAATGAACGGGTACTTAGAACCAATGATGTAATCAATTTCTGTGCAGAGTGAACCAATCGTGGTATCGATTTGAAACATGTCACGCGTATTTGCTGTGCTTTCTTACGAATCCTGTGCGTTGAGGCTAATTAATTTTAAGAACTGGGACTCACCGTTGGGCGGCGTGTGCTGACTCGGGCTGTGCTGATGATGATTCGCGGTGACCGCGGTGCCCGGAAGTACGTGCTGCGCGTGTGCAGCCGGATGCACGTTGACGCCGGCCGGCGAGGCCGGAAGCTGGCCCGGTTGATGTACCTGATGATGCGGTACGTGGTGGGCCGGGTGGGGGTGGGGCGGCGGCAGGAAGGCAGCCGCGACGGCCGCCTGCGCATTCAGGTAGGCCATCCGCGAGGCCGTGAGGTTGCCCAGATTCCCAAGATTCCCCAGATTGCCCAGATGATTCGTAAGGCTCGGCATGTAGTCCCATAGCTTGTGATGAGGCGCGGTGGGCGCGTACGACACGGCCGAGACTCCGGCCGGCGGCGAGCCTTGGGGCGAGCCGCGATCGGTACCGCTACCGTTTCCGGTACCGTTCAACCCCAGCAGCTCTTGGATCGCGAACGGCGACCGCTGCGGCATCTTGGATTCTTCGTCGGTTTACGATTCACGATTCAAAACGACATCCTGCCTCTGTGACAGTCTGTCGGCAATTTGGCTCGAAACTCGTCGGAGTCAGTCGGGTTGGCGACAAGTTGCTCTCTCCCGTAGAGATTCGTAGGAACTTTGTTTGGAAATTCGAGTTCCTCGATTGAATTCGTTGACCTGCTGCTCGATGCTCGCTGACGATCAGTTCTGATCCTCGAAGTTGAACGGGTATAATAAAGTGACCAAGTTATTATCGCTAGGCCCTGGCATAATGCGCTCGCTCGAGATCCGACGGCGGTCAAATACTCGCGACACGTATTACGTTCGTGTCATTTCAACGATCGCTGATAGCCGATTTCTACTATAGGCCTGCCGCGAAGTTGATTCAACGGATTTCGTGAAAAATATATGGAACAGTTTTCCGTGAATCGAGAAACAGGCTGACGGACCCGTCGGTGGCCCTAAGTGTTTTCATAGATCTCCATTATTGAAAATGCCTCGAGCTGCGAGCGATTCTCGGTGGCAAAAGGGTTACAAGATAGCTTAGCGTTTTCGACTTATCTTCGTTGTAAAAGTAGAATCGAGCGATCCTTCGAGCGGAGGGACTTGAGCAGGTAGCTTGCGGCGAGCGACGGCAACCTGAGCGACGACTAGAAACGAATCCTGCCTCACTCCTCGCGGTACTTCGTGTCTCGTTTCACCCTTAAACACGTCTACTGTCTAGAAAACTACGCGTCTAACCTCTCGCACTTGTAGTCTATTCGTTGAACGTCCGTTTCGTTGTGATCAGGTACGGATTCCTGCGTTGGTCGAACACCGGCCGGGCCGAACCAGCCCCGGGGACAATTAGAACCTTATCTCTGTCCAAGGGATATTCTATTCACGATAGCACGTGACGGGCTCATTCACGGCGGCGAACAAAACTCTGAACGATGCGCATGGAAATTCGTGGAACCTCGGGCCCCCTCGTCCGCGTCAGATTGAATTTCAGGGACAGAGCAACCTCTTCCTCGTTCCTCTCCCTCGTCGCTCGCCTACGAATCTGGCGATGATCGACCCGCGGTCACTGTTCTAGAACTCAGGACCGGCCTTCGTCCTCCCTTCGGCTGGATTCGTGCACTGGTAACGAGGCGTCGAGATCCGTCGGACGATTCACTGACAACACCACTGCGGCCGCTGGATTACGTTCGCATCGGAATACTGGATTCTCACTGACGTGGTCTGCGGAAAAACTCGACCCGAACCGAACGAACCGTGGCTACGTATGGACGAGAGAAAAGCGAGCGTGCCTCTCGGGGGGTAGTCCCGGTGACGTCTGTCTGTCGTCGTCGCCGTCGTCGTCGTCGTCGTCGTCGTGGCGCAACCGTGTCGTCGTCGCGGCGATGGACAACTGAGCTGCCGAGCAGCACGGGGTTGCTCGACTGCGCGACACCCAACGAGGAAGGGAAACCCCTGGGGGCGGTTGTGCGCGGCACACGCACCCACACACGGACTCCAACTCGCGGAGGGTGGCGTTTACACCCCCTCCGACGTCGATTGCCCCTTCCAACGATGCTTCCGTCTCTTTCCGACGGCCGCGATCCCTTCTCGCCCCGCGGACCGCTCCCTTTCAACCTGGGTCCATGCGAGCAACCCCACTCTGGGCCCTTCTTTTCTACACTCGTCGACCCCTCGACAACAAAGGCGCCTCCGCTACTTGACGTGCCGACAGTGGCCGTCTCGCATCGCGGATTGGTCGGTTTTTTTGAGACGGCCAGCCGGGTAGACATAGCCCTAGTTACCAGATGGAAGGTGGGATCTACCGATGCCGACGCCTCGTCGAGGTACGCCTACAACAGACCGGTTTACCACAGGGAAAATACTCGGATGTTGAATCCATCGGAGATACAAACTTCTCCCGGCTTCACCGAACGGCCAGTCGCGCGACTAGACGCTGCAACCAGTCGACGCAAGCGTTCTGACAATTCACCGATCGTTTGTAGAAAGTTTGATACAGTCGACGTAATAAACAGATTGATTAATTGAACGAAATGTATTAAAGTCATTTATATTCATGCCAAAGTGTAGAAATTATCACGTTTTTATTACCCCGTTTTATATAGAACGAATTTTAAATTACTCGAGCTCGAGAATTGTGTAACTTTTGACACCCTGTGGTGTCTAAGTTCCCAGGTAGAAATTGTGGCTTGGTGAAACCGGCTTCGCGCCAGAAGCTCTATTATCAGAAGGGGTGTGGTTTTGCCACGGGCCAATCAGAACGCGCCATTTTCCACCCTCATTGGCCAGAGGGTAAATCGATTTACACTGAACCCGTCCGCGACGGATAAGGGAAACACGCCCTTAAGGCCGGCCGACTTAAAATCTACTCTCCTCGGATGCGTTTCACGACGTTCAACACCGCCAATTCCACTTGAGGAACCCGGCGGCCGTGGTGTTGGTGGTGTCGACGTCGTTGCCGGGGGTGCAGCGGACGCCGCGAGGGTGTGCAGACTCGTGATCTTCGCCGGCGAGCCTCCCGATAGCGTCACGGCGAACTTTTCCGAGGCCCGTATTCGGATCCGTAATCAAAATCGAGCTATTCTTTCAAAACTCGAATTTTTATCATCTCCCAGGGCTTCCTATTTTTTATCATACACATGACACACATTGCAGTTCTCATTATTTTGAATAAAATTCTCGTACAAAAGGGATTCCATTCGAACATAACAGAAATCTGTAATTTGTACATAAAAACAATTTTCCTAATGAAAGCCAAGAAATTGGGTAAGAGAGGCTGAATAAAGCGGAAGAGTTGCCGATTGTATTTTCAGATGCGAGTCGTGTACGTAACATTTGTCAGTGATAGCTCGAAAGAGGCGCGATAGTCTTTTCATCGGCGAGAAACTTTCTTCGCGAGGCGAGGCGGGCACGTACGGCGGAAGAAAGAGCAAGAGTTTTTTGTCCTCGGAGCTTTGTCTCAGTGAAATATCTCCTACGTTCATCTCGCCCGGAGAGTAGTATAAGAGCAGCCTCTTCATCTTCGGTCCTCGCGAGTTTCCGCCTTTTATTAAAAAATTATTGTACACTTTCAGCCTGGGATATCTGCGTCGCGAATTACGTACACAACGAACCATTCCGCGTAATAGAAATCTGTTTCTTCCCAGCCACGTTGGACGTTCAAATACTTAAAAATAAATCTGTACCTTTTAGCAATTATCACGTGATTATACGTACAGGAATATGTCAATTTCTGTATTTAGTTCGTCAGTGAATATTTCTTATTACATCTTATAGGTACATATTAATGATTCATGATTGACTGCAGCCAGATTTTCCTCTCGTTTCGCGCGGAACGAGCACGCGGTGGTAAATCATTGAGAAAATCTTGATGAAGATCCTGCGAGCTCAATCGTGAGGAGTCGGGGATCGTTTCCCGATCGTGTAACGTCGCGGTTCGTCTCCATTCACGCGAGCCCGGTTAAGTAGCGCGAGACTTGAAAAGCCGTTGGATCCCTGAAATTGCAATTACTCGTCGCCCTGGGTATTTCGAAGGATCCGAGAGAAAAAATGCTTAAACTCGAGCGAATCCGAGCCCTGTTCCCCCGGCCTCTCCACCGTCTGCACCAGATCAAGTACTTGGTTGCTTCTTAACTTAACGGATTATTCTACTTCGAAATTCAGCGCATTGTGAACGCGGGGGCGTGAGTATCAGATTGTCAAGCGAACGGCAAATATCTGCATCGAGGCATTTTAAGCCTCCTCCAACGGGATTCCGGATGGTCGAGCGTTCGCGGTTCTTTATCTGCACGCGGGGAACTGCGACGCGTAATTCGCAATATTCCCGCCGCGGTTGGGAAAAATCGTGAGCCTTCCGGGTAGGCGGACCGGCTTCTTGACCATGCTCGAGGCGGACGCGGATGTGCGAGCGAACGGTGAGATTAACGCTCGTTAATGCGAGGAGAACCTGCGCGGAAACGCGCGGCGGGGAGTCGTTCTTGCATGAGCGAGGAAGTAATGGGGAGTTTTCGAGGGTGCACCGGAGTTAGTTTAATGCGGGTTTCAAAAATTTCTCTTCGGAAATAACCGTGGACGGTCGAGGTGAGGAGCAACAGATAGGAGGGAACAAAAGCGTTGCGCGTCCGCTTCGTAAATCGATTAAACTCCTTTTGTTGCCGCGATAACGAGCATTTATTTCGCGGGCTCGCGCTATTCACAATTAGTCGATGCACTATGCAGCGATCCTAGTTCCGGTTAACTAGACCTCAAACCACTCTTGTTCCCGCGGGCGTGTATTCCGCACAGGGACACGGTTCCCTCGGCCGTGTTAATTTATCTAATTACGATAGCGTAGTCGGGATCATTTATCCCCCGTGCGAGAGGAAATTTGAGACGAACGCTGCCGGGAAATATGAAATTAGTTACAATGCTTTGCGTATAACCGAAATTCCGTGTAATCGCGAGAGCTTCGCTGCGATTAACTGGGATATTTCCGAAAATTCATGTCTGAGAGGCTCTCGCACGCCTCGTACATCAAAGACGATCGTAAATTTCATCGTAAATTTCTTTATCTACAATTCGCGAATCTCGTATTAAACACGAGGTATTAATAATTAATTGTTCAAACGAATCTCGTAAACAAACAAAAGCGACGCCGTTCCCGGAGGTGTCCGACGAGTCGAGAAATTGTGTTGCCACGTCTTTCGCGTCTCGGGATCGATGCATAATGCGGGTAAATTAATTTCTTAAACCGTGTTCCCTGGAAGAAGCCCACTTCCAGCATCGATAAACGGCGACCGTGCCCTTCGCCGGTCGCGTTTCCCATCTGCAAACTCCGACGAAAAGGATCTCATTGCTTCGGCAATCCTCTTTTCCCGAACATTTTCGCCGAGTCCTGCAAAATTGTTAATCCGAAGCTTTTCCAATTACACGGCTCGTCCTGGTTCTCTGCCGCTCGTTCAAACCTCCGTCCGTGCCCCCTCCCCTCCGCCTCGCTCGCCGCTACCCACCGCCCCCCTTCCCCCCGCAGAGCCGCCGATGTCCCCCTCCTCCTCGACCCTTTCCTCTCTTTCGGCTCTTTGTAAGCGAAAATACTCAATTCGGACGTTAAATTCAATTACAGCATTCCTGATTAATCCTAAGTATCCTTTTCCGAAGCAGCCAGGACGACTGCCATCCACTTTCCTCTTCGCGAGCATCTTCCCGAACGAGCTGGATCTCTTTCGGCTTAGCCCGAGTTCTCGACTTGAATAACTGTTGCCAACGATATGACGCCATTAAAACCTGCTGATCCCGATGCTCGGGAATTATTATTATCGTCAATGCACGTTTCCAGCTGTGTTTAAATATTCCAGACAAGCATGCGTGACGAAAGGACGTATTCGTACTTAAAATGAACGATTTAATATATCGATGGTTTGATTTGAGTTACTCAGAAAACTTGAGAAATCTTATTGCGACGGTAGGAGGACGTGACGTGCCAATGTGTATTGTAAGCTTTGAACAAAGAAATTCTTGTTCATTCGTATGAATTAGAAATTGTACAGTTTTTAACCAACGGCGTATGAGAAAATTTGCGGGTTACACAGAAATCTAAACTAGCCGTATCGACAGTAAATTGCAACCCCTTATAACTGCACGGAATCCAGCGTTCACGTTCGTTCTGTAATAATTCCCGGGACGATTTATTAACGGTTAACAATGTTTCGTGGTATTCCGCTCGGTGGAACGTGGACCACCCAGAGCTCGTCAGAAACGCGACAAGATAATTCGTGGCTCTCAAAAAAGTCAGCCAGTCATCGCCTCTAACTGGTAGTCCTTCTCTTAATCTTCGTTCCATGAGCCCTTAAGTATCCACGGCCACTCGAGCTTCTCACAATCACAATGCGCTGACCGGCGCCGTGGTATCTCATTCTAGATCTCCGGATAGCCGCATTAAATGCATCTAAATGACGCGCGGAAGTGCGTTCCTCCTCTGAAACCGCGAGACGTACGCGAGGCACGATTTCGATTCATCTACGAGATTCGTTTAAAATTAAATCATTACGGCAACGTCAGTCTTTGCAGTGTTCTTGGATACAATGGATGGATGGAAATATCGACCACCAAATTTAATTACTGGTAAATATGAAGCTTGTAGAATTTATTATTAATTAGGGAGATTCGTAGAACGAATTTAGACTCTTTAAAGTTTCTATTAACATTCGTCAACGAAATCCAAATATTTCAATCGAATTTGATTATTTTTGAAAGTCTCATAACGAGCTCGTAAGATAAATTTATTAATAATAAACGAAATTCATCATTGAATGAATGAGATAATGTTAAAATGATCTCTTCTGATTTTCTATTAAAATTAAAACGAAAT
>NW_017176997.1:225323-231700 GCF_001652005.2 Ceratina calcarata
TTTCCTATCAGAATTGGATAATAAAATCCGAATATCTAAGGAAAAATCGATAACCAAATACGATTATTCTTAAGATTCTCATATGAGACTTTATTAACTAAATCTAATTCTCCAATTTGTGATAACAAATTCTATTTCTGAGGGTTGAAACCATCTTGACGGAGACGATTAAACTCGTCTGGACACTCGAAAACTAGACCGAATCATTACTAATAGTCGTATGCGTTTCACGATAAAAATCGCTGGCCACGAGAAACGAGTTTTTCCGAAAATCTAGTGATTTTTTCCGAAATCTCTGGTGATTTTCCGGGTTCGTTGCGGCCGTGAGAGATGGCAGCATGGATCTGGTCGGTAATTCTGAACGTGCTGCCGTCTGCTCAACGGTGACCGAACTGAATTCCGGTCAATTCTTTCTCCCCTTTCCCGTAGGAAAATAATACACCCTGGAATCAGAAGGGAGCTCCATTTTGCTCCGCGTCTGCACTTGGCGTGACGCGGTGAAGATCCGACGCCGTGCTTTTACAATACCGTCAAATTACTTCGCGCCCACCTTTTGTACGCGGGCGGAAACGCTCGCCTCGCAGGACACCGCGAGCGGAAAAATCGTGATTTACATCCTTTCAATCCGTTTAACAAAGCGACGGCCACATACTAAATCCATCATAGAAAATCCATAAGGTTTCGATTCACGGATTAGGTAAAAATCCCGGTGTTCCGTCGATCATCGCCGATGACCACCCTTAAACGCTCTGCTGACCGGAATCATCGAGTTATTATAAATACTTTAGCGCACGCTTTTTCCACCAGGACAACGGGACAAATTGCTTTAATAGCTCGCTTTTAGCATTTCCGACGTCGGAATTACTCCACGCCGAAATCGTTTTAAAACTGTTGGATGAAATGTACTTTCGGGATTGGCGTTCAAAAATTGTTCGCTCTCTGACCGTCGCTTTTTAATCACCGTTTCATATCTTTCACACAGAGAAGCGTGACTTTGCGTAACGGGAAACTGATTTTCTTGCAAATCCCGTAAAACAATTAGACGTCGAATTTGACGTATTTAGATGAAAGTTCGATGCGCAGAATATCCAACTGACAGCAGGAACATTATATTTCGTGTGAAAATGCGCAGTGTGATAATTATGCTTTTGGGATTGCTGTTAGGCGAGGCAGAGAGGTGTCAAAAGCTCGTTCGTTACGGCGGTTTTATTTACCTTCCCTCTTCGCGTGATTTCTTTAAGCGTAATAAGGATCGGTGTTTCCCTTTTGATCGCGCGTTCCTCTACCATTTTTTCAATCAAAAAGGAATCCGACGTCGGACGGAATCGGGCCGAGTTAATCCTTTGAGGGGCAGGCGTCGCGCGATCGGCCCGTGAAACGCGTCCCCCAACGCGAATATTCCCGAGAATTTATCAAAAGTTCGAAGAGATCGCGCGGCCGGCCGTCGTTAATGGTGCACCGGATACGGCTTCAAAAGGAATTACGTAATACGACTTTTTCGACGTGTCTACAAGGAGAGAGGAGCTCTCGTTAAATATTAAACTTTAAGGATCGCTTTTCCACGATCAAACTTCCTTCGCCTTTCCACGCGAACACCAGCGATCGCTGTTATACAAGCAACGAGGGATGTCTACCGAGTCTACGCATACCGACGCGATTTACGTTAACGCGTCATCTTCTTCTTCTTCTTCTTCTTCTTCTTCTTCTTCTTCTTTTGCTCTCTGTCTCTTGTAACGACATCGTTCGAAACGAGACATTTGAGAGATTATGCCAATCCGGCGTGTAAACCACCCAGGGTGGGAATACTTGTGAGTTTCTGTTTCGAACCTCGTCTTTTTGTCCCGGGCACCCCGTCGCCTTCTTACGGTACAGGAATTAACGCGTTCATTCATAGTCGAGTGTGTCTCGCTCAGCTTCTCAAACATTTTATTCCCTCCTTCGATTCCTGATACTGTCGTTTCATTGTATCGTCACAATTATCGAGTCTTCACATTTTAATTAAGGGTAGATATATTTTTAGCTTAGCCTATTTGAACTACAAATGACTTAAGAAATATCCTACAATTTCTAAGTCAAGCTTTCCAATCTAAAAATCGTTTCACTTCATCCATTCTGATTTAGTCTTCCAATTTTAATGAATAGATGGAAATATTTTAGCCTATTGACATTTAATTTTGAACACTAAACGACTGAAGATCATCGTACAATTTCTAAATCAATATTTCCAATCTAAAAATCGTTTCACTTCTCTAGTCTTCCAATTTTAATGAATGGATGGAAATATTTAAGCCTATTGATATTTAATTTTGAACACTAAACGACTGAAGAATTATCGTACAATTTCTAAATCAATCGTTGCATTTGAAAAATCGTTTCACTTAATTTACTTGATTCTGATTTGATTAAATTTTTTCTGGACGATCGTCCGGTCAACGGGGACTGAGGTATCTCGATTGGCCTGATTTGTGACAAGCGTGAAATCTCGGTCTAAGCACGTCCATGGTATTGGCCACGGGTAGTCGTGTCATTCGCTCATTATCTCCGATCCAATTACGGTGCCGAATGGTATACGGCAACAGTCACAGTCCTCCTGTCCGCGTGATTGGCCCTATTCGGAGACAACGCGTTCCCATGGGCGCCTCCGGGCTCGGAATCATTCGATGCCGATTCCTTGACTGTCACGATTCCCCGCTTATTAAACCGTTACCCTCGTTCACCGAATTCGCTCTCTCGAATTTCGTTCGTTGCCACTGTGTCCGACGAGTCGCAACAAACTTCCATGCAATGAAATAATTCGAGGACGCGTTTCGTTCATCTGACGTTCAATCATAAAACAGAGAAAATTTACAGATATTTATCTCAGCATTTTACGTTCATCCCTTTTTTTTTTTATACAAAGTTCGTGGTGTGTTCTATGCTGTTTAGTTTTAATAGAGAAATGTTGAAATTGAATAGGAACGTTCTTTCTCTTTACACATTCTGATGGTTCTTCTAATTACAGCGCAAATGATTTGGCTGGATTTTAAAATACGCTGGGAGCCGTTCGACGGGAAAGGCGTTTATTACTCCTTTGGATATTTCACAAGCGATTCGCAGGGAGCGAGGCGGAAGGAGTCGGGATATTATTTTCATTGCGGCCATCGGAGGGACAGAGGCTCGGATAAAAAGGGGCCGACCATAATGATTCTCGTAACGATTTCGGTGTACTTTCCCGCGGCTACACATCGAAATATCTAATGGGGACCGGGGTCGGCGGTCGCCCACCCCCCCGAACGTTCTCATTACCGCATCTCGTTCTTTTTTCTTCGGCATTTTAATTGCAGCAATGGGCTGCGCCACCGCTAAGAAATAATTATGCTCGCCCGGCGCGCAGGTACCAACACCTACGCAACGGCCGCTCCGGGCCTCTCTTCCCTTGCGTCGCCCGTACGGACCACGTCCTCGGCTGGCAAGGGGTGCACGGGATCCCCGAAGAGTTTCGCGTTTCTTGTTCGCACAACCCCCATCACGATCGCACGATGGTATCACACGTGCCACGCCCCCTTAACGACGAAATTACACCGGCAGCAGCCATGTTTGTCGAAAGATCAAAGGTCCAGGTGCTCCTATCTTTTGACCACCGAACACCTCCAAACGACCTACGCCCCCTTGAACCAACGTTCTTGGTCCTCGTTCAACCCTCCGCCTGAAGAAATCTCGGAATTTTCATCCCAGCTGAATTTGATTGGTAAACGGTTTTGATTTTAAGTAGACGAAACCACGGGGTCGTTCCAATTAGAGACGTTCGTTCACAAATTATATCGATCTTTCATCTCCCATTCGATATGAAAGGGAGATCTGTTGACTCGGTCGATATGACGAAGCACATCGACAAGGCGAAACGGTACCCTCGAGGCGAGAACGATGGGCGAGACGTAATTATGACTGACTACTTGATTAGTCATTTATAGGAGACTCCTCATGTTTTCTATTTAAAGAAGATCCTTTCCGACACGGGATTAGAAAGTGGAAGACGATGCCTGAATAGGAATTATCCCTCCGCTGCCGGCTGATACAGTCTTCCCATTATTTAATCGATCAGTGGGCGTCTATCTCACGATCTTTTGTCTCGAGAACGAATCCTCAATTCCTGTTCCTTTCCTATTAATAGAAATCTGCAACAGCAACTGTTCCTAATAGGAAATTACGATCTACGTTACAGAATTTTCAACAGCTTTCGAATTCTAAAAGGAACACCGGTCATAACTAGATATTCGAGAAGCTGACACAGTCGAGTTAGTATCACGGTTTAGAATCTCGCACGGGCGTCTCGAGACTCCCGGGAGAGGAGAGAGAGAAAAAAAAAAGAGAAGTAGTAGTAGTGGTAGTCTACCGCTTTTGCCACTTCTCGGCATTTTCTTCACCCTCGCCGGTTTTCCGGAGATTTTTCAGCCTGGCCCGAGGCTAGCGAAGATGCAACAGGCCTCTACTAACAAACCCGGAGAATCTTCTGGCACTCCTCTGCTCTAGTGGCCTCACCACGTGTAGTGTCATACATGAGAGAATGCTAGTTAGGCCAGTAACTCTTATTTCACCCCTGCGCAACGCGTCTCAAGGATGCAAAGCAGGGAAATTTCCGTGAGCTCGAGTTTCTCTTATCAATCGTCATGCTGAAGTTAAACCACGTCTTCGACTTCTCATATTCCACCTCTGACACAATAGACAAGTGCATCACGTGTGTAATTGTAGTTTGAGAACAACAAATAATTATTTCTTAATCTGTTTTTAATGATCAGAGAAAATCGAGTGACATAAAACTGACGTGTCTCTCGAACAATGCAAATGAGAAATCAATTTATCGTACGATGAATTCCAATATTTGAAAATGAAAGATCGTATCGAATCTCGTGTCTCCTCGTGGAAAATAAAAATAGTTCGAAAGGCAGTTGGAGCATCGACTGGATATGCGAGGATTTTTGACAAGTTGGCCCATCGTGGCACCCCCTGGATTATATGTTTACCTCAAACACGCGAAACAATCACGATGGCGGCCGATCCGGGGAGGAAGGTCCTCCAGGATCGAGCCCTTTTTGAAAGGCCAGCGATTTTGCGACGCCTCGCTGGAGAGGGAAAATTGTTTGTGCACTCGATCGGTTATCGGGACCCCCGGAATTTCGAAACATGCAGCTCGGTTGCATCGGGAGTCGTACGTGACGGTTCACCCGGGTTTCCCGGGGGCTTGGGTGGGCGGTCGATGGCGATGGAGGTGCTGGCTCGGGCCGGGAGATCGAGATGAATATTAATGTGCTGAAACAGCTAAACACAAGAAGCAAGAGGGCCCTTCGACACTCGCTATCTATTAATCCTCAGCCCGCAATCTGCATCGGAGCCACGTGGTCCGCCCCGTATCTGAGAACGAGATTACGTCCGGGAAGGCTTGGGAAAATTTATCACGGTATTATTGCTCCTCCGAGGACCGAGCCAGACTCATAGGTCTGTTAAAACCTGGAATAATCCCTGCGACGTCGTCGACTCGTCCTCCGAGCAGTTCACGCAATTTCATTACTGCTAATGAATAATCGCGTCTGCCGAAGTGAAGACGACTTCATTTCCTATTATAAAAAATCGTAATTATTGGAGATTCGAGTCCGATGGTCGTCTGGAGCGAACTGACCCTCGGCAGAGTCACGTGCGCTCGCTTGTAAGCACCGGCGAGGAGCATCGCCTCGCGAGAAGTGGTAGGGGTGAAATGGAAAAATATTTTTCCATTTTCCCTCTCGTAGACGTACATACGACGCGCGGGGTAGGGAGGGCGTTAGGCTCCCGGTCTTTTCTTCATCTATTATGCGCGTTACACTCGAACCAGAGAGAGCGAGGCTCGCACTTACGTGTATTTTATGCATTCGAACGGATGCAGTCGGGATGCAACGCCGGGAGGGTGTAAGCCCGGCTCTCTCTCCCGCCGCGGGGTGGTCGAGGGGGTGGAAGAGGTGGATGATGTAGTCTCTCGGATAGTCGCTGGAGGGAGGGTGAGGGGAGGGGGTGCAGCTGGAGCTATCAAGAGGCTACATATAAAATCATAAGGCACAACGACCACGCCTACCACCCCATGGGTTCGCCAATCGCAGCGGACTGCATTTAAATCGCAACCCCTCGGTGCATTGTCGACTTTTTTCCGCGGGCGGGGTGACACGCTCCTGAATATATATATATATATATATATATCTATATATGTATACATCCCGCAGGCTGTGCCAACACCACGAATATTCATATTCCTATTCTCCCAGCAACCCGTCGCATACACGTCCATCTGGCCATGTACGTTCCTTTACCATCGGCACGTCACCCTACTCACTTCCTGGATCCTGAAACCCACCCCTTCTCCTTCCTTTTTT